>NC_031771.1:21759825-22059825 GCF_001522545.3 Parus major
TTCTGGCCCCTCAGTTTGGGAAGGACATTGAGACACTCGAGTGCATCCAGAGGAGGCAACGAGGCCGGTGAGGGGCTGGGAACACAAACCCTGTGAGGAACGGCTGAGGGAGCTGGGGTTGTTTAACCTGGAGAAAAGGAGACTCAGGGGTGACCTTATCACTCTCTACAACTTCCTGAAAGGTGTTTGTGGTCAGGTGGGGGTCGGTCTCTTTCTCCAGGCAGCAACTGACAGAATGAGAGGAAACAGTCTTAAGCTGCACCAAGGGAAATATAGGTTGGATATTAGGAAAAGGTTTTTCAGAAAGGGTGATAAAGTATTGGAATGGTTTGCCCTGGGAGGTGGTGGAGTCACCATCCCTGGATGTGTTTAAAAAAAGACTGGATGTGGCACTCAGTGCCATGGTCCAGTTGAGGTGTTAGGGCTGGGTTGGACTCGATGATCTTGGAGGTCTCTTCCAACCTCGTCATTCTGTGATTCTTTTTGCATATCCTTGTGGCAGAGGCATGGGTCTCAGACAGGGAGGAGCAAAGCATCATTCATCTGTTTGTGAAATCAGCTTTCTTACTGTGATACAGAAGCTACTCTGCTGAAGCCAGTAGATGTTTTATATTTAAATAAACAAAACACCAGTAGGACCCAGTTTGTCTTCTGTCACCGCACAGAGACACTCATGCTATCCTGTTTCTACCCATTGGAATTCCATTGACATGTAGAGAAATTCAGGTTACAAACAGGCATTTGAGATGATAAGCACCATTCTTTATGCAGTTTTAGTGAACCACTTGAAATGCAAACACAGAGCTTGACAAGGCATGAAATATTTCTTGTTTTTCTAATTTTGTGTGTGTTAGATCAGATTTTTGCTGATTTTTAAAAAAAGAGTTTTTAAGTGTATAAGCATTAGATTAACTTCTACAGACTTCATTAAATCCTATTGATTTCAGTGTTACCCATGTTTAAGTCATGCATGCTGTGTAGTGCTGCTCTGAACAGCAAGGCATTCATAAACCAAGGTCTGGATTTGTCTGTGTGGTTTAGAAACACATTTGGCAGCAGTCATAGCCAAGCCAAGAATTCTCTGCAGTGAGTGGCCCACACTGGTTGCAGTTTGTCATGTTAATTGTGCTGTTACCAGAATCATATGTGCAAGCTGAGTAACTGATTTACTCGGGCAAGTGTTGGAGCTGTGCATGAAAAATAAGGAGCTGCTTACTTAAAGGAATGTATGTTTCAGCTAAAAACTTAATCTGAAAAATAAAAAACATGTGTTTTGACAACATGAATGTCACAAATAAGGGCAAGTAATTTCTGAAAAAAATATTCAGGCATTAGATATTACCATTTTGTCTGATACTATTGTCAGTTTCTAGTTACAGAAGTTGGTCAAGGACATTTATTATCTTCAAAAAAAAAGAGTAAGAAGTGTTGTGCAGATGAAATTATCTGAAAATTAATACCCAGTTGCCCTAGTCAGGCTTACTAATCTCTTCAGAGATATATTCAGTGACTACTAATACACTAATTTGGGAAGCAAAGTCACTTTTTCAGAGATAATTCTCTAATGTGAGTTATGGGTATGATGTATTTTTACCCCCTTCTAGTAACTTTGAGGTGGGAGAGGCTTTATGCACTCTCTTGAAGTTGTGAGTAATTGAAGTATTTTGTTGAGCAAAAAAGAAATATGCAATTCTGAAAGATCTACAATGATTTATTTTAAAAATTAACTTTGAGGTCCTAGATCAGAATTACTGTAATAACTGAGTAAGGCAGTTTCATTTTCCTGAGCATGTTTATGTGAGTGCATAATTTACAAAGAATTGCAAAAAGTAAACAGAAAGAGAGAGATGTGAGCTGCAGCTGACCCTGAGGGAGAGAAGTATTGTGGAACTTGGTGTTGTGGTGTGTAAGCACCAAAGGCAGCCAGGTTCAGGTGAAGGAGGCAGCGTAGAGGAAAGCTTCTTTCACCACATGCAAGTCTTGTTAGAAAGCTGGCACTGGGGGGGATGTAAGAAACGATCTGAAGATGGGAAATGTGTTCTGCAATCAGCAGTGTAAGAGGATCTAATAAAGGTTTGTGGAGCTGAATACATTATGTAATCATTTCTGGGCTGCTGCACACATTACTTGCTGTGCCTGAGCAAATTGAATTTTAAGGAGATCTGGAGTCAGAATAAATAGGGGGCTGTATGTTACTTGGAAGAGAGGGCAGAAACAAGGCCATTCAGGCAGATGGTTAGCATAGTTTGTTTCAGATGCAGGTGTTTCTGTGCATAATTTTAGACTTCAGAGAGATGAAAAAAAGTTCAGAAATTGGGAGGCAAAGCAGAGAAAAAGAATGTAAGACTTGTACTCAATGCTGTTTTAATGAAAAACATAGCTAGGAGTGTTGGAAAACCAAAGAGAATTGCTAGAGATAGTCCATTAAGAAAACTCAGGGATTTCCATCGTTGGCCACAAATGAAGAGGAATTAGTTAGGTGGGAACCAGGCAGCGCAATCTTCTGGTTAGGACTCCACCAAACAGTGTTTGGTAGTCAATAAATAGATCATTAATGTTAAAATTCTAGAAGAGAAGGAATAGAGGGGACAGCATGTGGTAGTCACCCATGTCCTCAAAAGTGGGCAGCTTAGTGCAGAGGAACTGTCCCAGTCTGAGGGGTCCTGCCAAAGCAGTTCTGAGGGAGCTGTGTGCAGTGAGATAACAGAGATAAAATTAAAAACAACCCCCAGCATTACAGACCCATAATGAATTTGTTGGATGTGTTTTTCATTTGCTGTATTTATGCAACAATTAAAAAATAATAATTCAGAATGATTGAGTCATGCTTGGATACCACCAAACAGCAAGCAGTGGCTTGGAAGATTGGCTTCTGGCTTTTGCACAAGCATAAGGCATGCTAACAGCATGTGCATTTCACCAGAAATTCTTTCTTCCACTCTCCCACACTTGAAAAAAAGAAAAAACAAACAACCAATTATAAACCCAAACCACCCATTCACATTTCAATTCCTTGTGTTATTTTTACAGGAAGTTTAATTTGTCCTGAAGTTTAAGTGAGACTTAAAATGTGGTGTTTGTCACCTTATTTTGGAGGAAAAAGGTAGTTCTTGCCGACCTTGAAAATAGGTACTCAGATGTATTGTCAAATAAAAGGCTGTAGGATACCTCCTTGAAGTTAATGGGAACTGAGAGTAAATTGTCACATCTGACCCCAAAAAAAGCATTTAAAATGATCCAACTGAAATCAATAATCATAAGACCAGAGTTGGTTTTTTTTTTGTTTTTTTTTTTTCTGATTATCTCTTGAATGAATTGATGAATTGGTCAATAAAGTGAAAAGGAAAGTTTAGTTATAGTTTATTCTGTGGCATAGATGACTGAAGTCTTGAAGTAAAGATGAAAATTGCTGTGTTTAGGTTTTTTTTCCTATGTCAGTCCACATTCCTACCCAATGGGAGTCCAGCTTAACAGCTTTCAGAGAGTAATCCTTGGAGATGTGGTAGGTCTGTTTTGATACTGATTCAACAGTAAATTAGCAGTCTCATTTTGAGTGGCACTTATGTGGTATGATTTTAGCTTATTATTATATAGGTATAATATATTTATTATATAGGTATTTATTATATATTTATTATATAGGTATATACATATTTATTATATAGGTATATATCTATATAGGTATAAATTTAGCTTAATTTTAACTTTACAACAGTTGCTATTATAAAGAGTAGAATGTTTTTCCTGATTTTTTGGCCGCCCTTTTCAGTCTCTTCTGGATTTCACTGCCCTATGTTTGTAAGAGTGTGACTTTCTCATCCTGGTGTAACTCTTCTGTCTACGTTTCCTTCTTCCCTAGCAGGGGAGCAAGTGTTACATAACAGGCTGAAATCCAGAGGCATGGGTTATTTCAGTCATTGTAAATGTGGTCACTTGGAAGGAAATGATGATTTATTGGTTGTGGTGGAAATTTTAAATTTTAAAGAGGTGAAAAGTAGTAATTGGGAGACTTTTTCTTCTCCATTGCTTGTGAGTCTACTTGTTTTCAAAAAAATGCAGAAACTCCACTTGTCTATGTGTGGATGGAATGACTGAAGTATTCTGTTCTGTTGAATCTGGAGCTTTGCAAGAAAACAAGTAGAGTGGAGAATTAAAACACCCAGCCACATCAGCACATGCAGTGTGTGCTCAGACTCATGCCAAACAGCTGAAATAGTTGTCTGCTATTAAAAGGAATGCTGGAAGTCTGGCTTCAGCTTATTTTTGTACCTGAGTCTGGTTGTTGCCAGTGTTCAAATAGAGCTCGTTGGGAGTCAGTGCATGTATCTGCTGCCTTGTATGGGCAGCTTCTCCTTTGAATAAGGCTTTTCATGCTGGAGATGGCAGAGCTGGAGCTGACCCACCCCTCTGGGCCTGATCACTCTGGTAGGGGTCAGTGGGGACCCCAGCCAGGCATGCAGACTTGGCTGAACCATCTGATTCTTTAGTCCTGAGCACCCTGCAAAGCCCTGATAAAGTTGATAGGAAGATACACAAGTTTTTTCCTGTGGGTGGCTTGATTCCTCACAGGAAATGCCATCAGATTTATCTGTGGTGTTGGCTGAGCTACAGATGCTGTTAAGCCTGCTGCAAAGCTTTTTTCTCCTGTATATAGAAATCCTTCACTTGTAATATTGTACTGAATTTCAGCTGTGTCTAAATAAGATTCATAATGCTGAAGTAGTCCAAGTTCATAGAATGTACTCTAATAAACAGGTTTTCTTCAAGAACGGTGTTTGGCAGCAAACAAAGGTTTCCAAATACCCATTTAATGTGCAAAAACCCCAGCGTTCTATGATGACTTTGACTTTATGGATAGTGGTTTGCTAGTCATTAGAAAGCTTTCCTTGGAGTAACAGGGATTTTTGTCTTCAAGTATGAGATTTTTTTTCTTCTCTATCTGAGCTGCTGTTAATGTACAATCTGTGCAATTGAAGGAGGCTTTAAAAAATTCAGCTAAACTAAAGTTGCCACAGGTTCAGCTACTGAACTGTTATATTTTACACCAAAGTGATCCCATGATATTTCTTGTTTCTTAAAAAGAGCTGATTTAGATAAGAGTATCCCACTTCACAATATGGATCTTCTCTAAAGCACAGTTGAAAATTCAAGCAAGTTTTCAAAAATGTATAGCAATTTCTTTTTTTCCACTGTAGTTTTCATCACCACTTTTGTTTTCCCCTGGTTGCTTTTAAGACTTTAAGTTGGTCTTCATAGTTCTCAGTTTGCCACCATCACCTCTGATTAGACCTGGGTCTGTGATGCCAGGAAGATAAGAATCTCAGCATCTAAATGAACTCTTAACAAAGGAGATCCTTTTTTCCTGTTTATGGCCACAGTGACTAAAAAAGCAGTAAGTGTTTCCAAGTACAATGTTCTGGAAGTGTCTCATGATGGATCTGTTGCTCTTCAGTCAGTCCTGTCCATTACCCAAAGACATCCTGAAACATACCCTTTTAGTAGTCTGAGAAGCTTCTTTCCCTTACATTTCCATTGAAAGGTGTTTCTTAACAGGAATCTCACTTCTTTGTTTCCAGACAGTGTTTGTTGGGGGAAAAAAAAATAAAATAAAATCTTGCATTTCTGTTGCCTTTTAAGATTCCTTAACAATTGTTTGGAAAGAGACTTCACCATCATACTAGGAAGACCTATCAGGAGCAGAGTATCAGAAGTATCAGGAACAGAGCTGTAGGTTTAAAACAAGGTTTTACGGTCTCAGGATATATCATTGGTTACACTTATATACTAAGCCTAAACAAAAAACATGCCTGCTAATAAAGGGAGTCCTAAAACTGGAGCAAACTCCTGTGCTAACAGTTACTTCTCTGCATATCTTTGTGGGAATTGTCAGTTCTGGATGCTTTGAAACTTATAGAGAAGTCTTTTAGAACGTCACAAATGTATTTGGATAGTTTTTCCACAAGCAAAACTATTATCTTGTTTCTTTTTAAGTTTTTTTTAATTCAACCCTGTTGAACAGCTTGGCTAGAAGGCAAATTACATTTTTGAGTGTGTTCTGGCAGATTTCTGTTAAATTATCTACTTGATATATCCAGTTTTATGATAGAGCCCCTTGTTGTCAGATTAACATTGCAGCTGGATCTTGTTAGTTACTTGCAAATTCTAAATGATACTGTTACTTTATAAAATGACCTTTAAGCTGGGGTAAATAGATAGATCCTGGTTATAGGGAATTCAAGTTATGCTGCTATTTTGTGTCTATCTTGCTTTAGCAGAGAGCTCAGCAGGGTTGTGTATCTGCATTCTGTCATATAATGATAAACAACATTTTAGACCATAGTAAATACTGCATTTTTCCAGTGGGATTAAAATGTAGGTTTAATAATAGAAAAGCATTTCTAATGCAAAAGACATAGAAATGCTGTTTAAAATTCTTATCTGTCAAATGTTTTTCAGTTATGCAGGAAAATATTCCTGTTGGCTAATCCTACATCAGCAAAAATATATTTGTGCATGAATTCTTATATTTCTTCAAAAGCAATGCTTTTATTATTTTTGATTGAAGCTTTGGAAGTTTTTTTTTTTATTAATTTTGTTAGTGTCATATTGAGAGAGGTACCAAAAAATGGCTTTCTATTATTTCTTGGAGTTCTGCATTTATTTTCTGCATATAACATAGACAGTACTACTATTTGTTAGGTAGTTGCTGCTTATTTCAAAGTAAAGCACTGTCAGCTGTGACTGGAGTGGAAAGATAATGAGTATTCCTGTATTTGCAGCTATATGCCAGCCAGGGTGCAAACATGGTGAATGCATTGGGCCAAACAAGTGTAAATGCCACCCAGGATACACTGGAAAAACTTGCAACCAAGGTAAGAAAGAATTTATTTTTGAAATCATGGAATTATTGTTGAGCTCTCTACCCACCCCCACCGGTGCTGTGTGTGTCCTCTGTGTTTACAGAGTAATGAACTCATGTACCAGGTCTGTTGCTGCTGCAGCAAGTTTGACATTTGGACTGACATTTGTAGAGAGATTGATGTCTGCAGTAGGATGATACAAGGGAAAAGTTGCTTTCATTCAGAAGCAATCAGTGAGATTAATACATGGATGTAGTTACCTGCTCTCCATAATTGGAAACAAATTGTTTAAACCTTATGGTCAGGATTGTTGTTTTTCATGAAGTCACAATTTTCAGATTTGAATAGTGAAATAATATTTGTTTAATTAAAAACCTCATAATTCAAACATTCTCATTTTAGTGTTTCTAATCCTGAACTAACCAGATTGCATTAAACTACTAAAGGGTTGGTGTAAAGATGAAGCTTCTCTTACTGAATTATCAAGTTTCATTATTTGGGGTTTTTTTTCCCCTCAAAAGTTTTGTCCAAAGCATGTACTGGTATAAAGATCATAGAGTACAAACAATTAAGGAATTATAATATGTGATTTTTGGATTTTGATGGCTAAGACATGTTCACATACAATAATATCTCAATTATATCTCTTTTGCAGTTGTCTTAGCCTACAGGAAAAATTGTGCATTTTCTGAGTGCTGAGGAAGTATGGTAGAAAAGTGTGATATTTGGAATGATTTTCTTCTTCAAGGATTTACCCTGATGTTGCTGAATTTCTTATGATGTGTTAGACTGAGTTATTTTCTTTAAAAATAGATACAAATTTATTTTCAGGTATACTAATCCTTCCCAAACTGATGTGGAAATGTGTGTTATGTTTTTCAGTTTTCTCAAAGGTTTCAGGGATCTCTTACATTATCTTGTCTTGTTGGTTTTTTTTGGTTTTTTTTTCCCTTACTTTGGGCTGACATTTTAAAGGATGTGTTATGATTTTATTCTACACATGTTTTAACCAGTCCAAAACTTTTTTAGAGCACAGTGCAGTGAACTAACAGTTATATGTATGTGTAACAGTTTTTATGTGTAATAAATAGCTTAGCAATATGAAAAGAATGCTTTGTAAATTGCTGGAGGCTTCAGTCTTGACTTAAACTATTTACTTGCCACTAAATGCTAAGGAAGGAAAAAATGTGATGGGTTATCAAAGGAAGCATTTGGGCAGGATGGATGAAATATCCTTGCATGGTGTTGGTGACAAAGCTGCCTTGGCAGATGTACATGATGTTTCTGAGATGCCACCTGACTGCGGTGCCCCAAATGTGCACCAGTTCAGGTGGTTACTGCTGCTCTACTACATGGTGAGACCCTTGAGCTGCTCCTGGGGTCATGATTTGTGTTCTTGACGTGTGCTGGTTCAGTGTTTGGATGAGACTTGAAAGTGCACAGTGAATGCAGAGTCTGCTTTTGCTGGGAGGAGGTTCAAATGGCACAGGATAAATGTGAGTTCTGTTGTTGTACCTGCCCTGTTCTGTCTGTGGCCCATTTTCTCAGTCCTGTTCTAGAGTAGTAACAGAAGTAAAAATGTTGGGAGAGGAAATGTTGGAGTTCCCTGCAGTGGTTCTAGGATGTAGGAATGGTTCTGGGCTGTGAAGTATGCTCATGTTTTTGGTGAAAGGCATTCTTTGTGTACAAGCTCTGATAAACAGGCTTTACATCTCATCTGTTCATGTGCCCCATGGATCAGGCTGTGCTCCTGGGACTGATCTGAGAGATCAACACAGCAGCTCACAGCAGAGCTGTTCAGCCCTGACCGTGTGATGGTGCCTGTCCTTTTCCAGTGGCACTGCAGCTGCTGTGACCATCCATACCTCGCTTTAGATCACTCAGAAGTTAAGAGTACCTGATACTTTTAACATTATGTTGCTACCATCAGCAATCAAATTGCAGTGACTGCACAAGAGCTAACCATGTGTTCTCCCTACAGCATTCATATCTCCTGAATGGCTTTAGTGTTTCCCTTCTGGCTTTTTGATCCCAGCTTTAAAGCTGTAAGCAGTGGAGAAGCAGAGAAACTTGAGAGAAAGTACCCTCTGTCACTTCTCTTAATTTATAGTGATAATAACAGAACTCATACTGTCAAAATGTGTTTATCAGAAAATTGGTAGCTGCTCTTGAAGAAAATACAAATACTATTCAGTAAGACAAAAAAAAGCAGTTGTAATTTTTGCTAGCAATCTAAAGCACATACAAGTAAACTTTCTTTAGGTGGGAAAGGTTTGTCTTTACCCAAAAAAATTCTAAGGCTGGTTTTCTGTAACTTTCTATTCTCTTACCCTGTTTGTTCTAGGAAAATGCTCCAAAGTTCACTGCTTGAAATTCTTGTCAGCACTTGATACATATGTATATTTATTAATTTATAAATAAGGTAGTACATATTGACATATTTTTATTATGCATTCTCCCTATCCTATGAAGATGTGCAGCTGTACACAAGTCCACCTGGTCAGAACAGTGAAGCTCTTGTATTCCACCCCCTGGATCATCATTTAAGAAATGTAGCAGCGAGGGGTGAGGTGGTCCTGTGTTTCAGGTGTTGTTTTCCTCCCTTCTGCACGTCTTCAAACAGGAGTGCAATTTCTTGCAAAGTGGGGGTGGAGGCTGATAGACCCATCAGTGTCTGGGATGTGAAAGCTGAACCTGCAGTACCCTTAGCATGCAGAGCAAATAGTTGGTTGTATTTCTTTGGTGCTGCTGTGTGTATTCTGAAAAGTTTTGACTCTCTACCACAGTCTTGGTTGTCACTTGCATTTGTTTCTTTCCTCAGCTCTTCTTTCAGAGCCTGCCTTTTTTTTCTTTTCTGAGTTCCTCTGTAAAGTGATAGTGATGGAAATTGTTTATCAGGTTAGATAAAGACAAAACTGTGATTTAGATAAAGTTGTAAGTTGTAGAAAATGAAGGTTAAAAAAATTCTTTATTTGGCAGCTGTTGATTAATCAGACTAAGTGAACATAACTCTTCAGGTGATAAAAATCTCTTATGAGGTTGACATGGTAGTGTGATTGCAATTGCTGGAAATGAAAGCTGATCTACTCTTTATAGTATGGTGATAACAGTTTAATTTTTCTACTTGATTCCTAGTCCTTGGCTTTCTATTATCAGAGTTGGGTAACTGTAGTATTGAGTATTTAACTTCAGTGTTGCCTGATCCAAGTTAGGTGAAGGGCAAAAAAAGGCAGGAAAAGTCTTGAATGCTGAAGTCTGCAGAAGCTAATTGAAAGAAAATAGCAGAGTGCATTGAATTTGCCTGGAAATAAGTGACCCATTGTTGGGTGTGCACTGAAGTCGGTCCAAGACCACGTGTGGTGCAGTGTAGCAGTCAAAGGAGTCGCGTCCAGGTTTGCCAGCATAACACTCTTGTCCTTTCCTTGCACTCACATTTAATTTCATTTTTTTAGGTAGAAAATACTTGTCCTCAGCAGCTTGTGTTTGTTATAAATCTGCTTTCCATAGTGGCCAAAACAGTCAGGCTGCTTTTACGTACCCTACTGCCTTGTGTTACTCTGAAATCAAAAATGCTGGTTTTGCACTGGCTGTGCAAGTGTAGGGAATGTGGGAAATTATAAGACTGAACAATGAAATTCTCAAATGCAGGGCAATGAGTGGCCATTCCCACAAAGAAATTAAAAGGATTTGTTAAACTTTTTAGTAGTGCTGCACTTTATGCTGTTCTCATAGTACATTACTAATGGCTGCCTATTTGTCAGTACTAGAGTTTTTATTTCTGTAATAAGAATACTTTGTATCAAATGGTGGTGTAGAATTCAGAGTCCTATTGAAGGATCCAGTATTTTAAGCTCACAATATAATCTATACTCTATGCAGGGTGATATACTGAGAACAGTCATAAATTCTTATTTTCAGCTTTGAGTCTGTGGTCATAACTCTGGAAATAAGTGCACAACAGTTCTTAAGTCATCAGGTGTATCTAAACTTAGGAGCTGAAGTGCAGTGGAATTTAAACACTAGAACTTAACACAAGGCACTGTTAAAATCCTGCCCTGTCAACTTAATTTCAGTGCTACTTTTCCTTATTCTGTCCCTACTTCTAGTTAAGTATTTTATACTTCGCTCTGTTATGCCTTTATTTTATAAAGCGATGCTTTTTGTAGAAAAGAGGAAGAATATTTATTAAATAAATAAAACCAGGTATTTTAGACTAAGAGAACTTTTTTTCCCCTCTTACTTCAAAATGATGGTTGTCAGTGAACCTCAGTATATTCAATACTATGGGTTCCTCGGGGATACATTTATGAATTGAAATCAAATGCTAACAGAGTTTATGAATGTAACAATGACTTTTTTAACAGGCACATTGCATGTGTAATAAATATGTTAATACAGCTATAATGTCTGTCAGGAACTGCCTACTTGTGGTATGTTTCACAGAAAAGGAAAACAGCTTCTATTTTTTGTTCTGCCAAGAGAAGTTTGCCTTTCAAAATGTGAGCTTTCATCTGCTTATTATTGGAGATTCTTATGTAAAGCTTTTTTTTCACACAAAGGTTTCCACAATGAAAACTTGTCCTTGCCCTCCAGCATAATCATCTGCTGCATTTCCGTTTGGCCTAGGCATATAGCTATAGTCACAACTCCTAGCAGAAGATCCTTCGTTCAAAGGACAAACTGTACTTTCTCTCAAACCCAGCAGGTACTTTCTTGTGAGTGTGGTACTGGTGCCTGCTGTGAGAAGTATATTCTCCTTCCAGCTGCTGAAACCTTTTCCAGCTCCCAAAGACTGAGAGCTGAAAAGGGGCGCTGTCTCTGCAAGAAGGAAGACTGCAGAGGTGGTCATCACTCCTTTATCATACACAGGTCCATCCAACCCTTATTTTGGCAATCTTACCCCACTGAAGTCCTGCTTAGGCTCACCTGATCTTCGTCACCACTTGAGGAGAAAATATTCCCCATCAGGTTTCCTGGAAACCTTCTGTTCAGCCTACCACAGGAAGATATGGAAAATTACATCCCATACCACCACCCTCTTGCAGAAGAGGGGAGCAGGAAGTATTCTTATCTTTAAACATGCTGTTCTTCCTGAGACCTTGGAAAATGAAGTAAGGGGAAGGGTTCTGGGGAGGGCCGTGTCTGCATGATGCTTGCTATTCCTTGACCCCATGAAGATGGAAACAAAGTAGATCAGAAGACAGCAAGTTTTATGATACTGTTAGGAGCCCTCAGGAACAGCAGTGACATAACAAACATCCTCGCAGCTGAGTTTGGGTTATATCAGTGACTTGTAGTGTGATGCATGTATTTTTCTCTGGATGGCTTTGTGTTTTACCAGTCAAAATGAAAAGGAATATATTTCTCAGTTTTAGAATGTCATTTAAAAATATTTTTCCTGAAAAGAGTAAGGTGAGGAATGTTGCTCTCAAAAAGTAAGGGATTACAGAGTTTCAGGACAAATTTTAAACCCAAACATTAGGAACTTGTAAAATTCCAGGTGTAGTTGTCTAGAATCAATGTTTTCTCTAACTTCACCTCTACAGTGAATGTAGCTTTTCTCACTCCATTTAAGTCTTCTGCTTTACTCCTGGAAAACAGGCAATGTATTACTGACTTAATTGTAACCAGAGGCGTATTTATCTTTCTGGTTCAGCATCTTAACCCTGAGTCTTAGCCTCCAGTCCACAGGAGGCATCTGTCACCTCCTCAGCTGGCATTATATGAAATGGCTACTGTGTGTGTTTATCTACAACGTGGTGGGAGCCTCAAGGCTTACTCTTCTGCTACATGGATTGAATGTAGCATAATATAGATAATATTATATCTATGATATAATAATATAATACTATGATAAGATGGTGCTTAGTACTGGGAGATGACTCTGAAAACTTCTGGGAAAAATGGCAATTCTCTGTGAAAAACCTCCAGACAGTATGGTGCAATATTAGAGATGATGGTTGATAACTCATTTTTTTCAAGTTCTTGCTGGCTGGATTTGTGAATAGATTTACTATTTTCATCTTTGTTGTCATCTTTGTTCATTGCAATACAAATAACTAACAACAATATTAACTAACAAATTATTCTGGTTTGCTCAGACAAAATCAACACATATTCTTGGAGGAGAATTCTGAAGGAAATCATCTTTACTTCTTCTTTGAAGTTCTGTCTACTAATATGGAAACTGTAGGCTGAATATTTTCAGTTAAAGCCATGAAGCCTCTATTAAATTGTAAATCTGAAATGCTACCCCTCATGGATAGTCCTTGACAAATATAGCTGATGTCAGATACCTTCTTTGAGTATTTTCTAGATGATAAGGAATAAATTTTCTCTGTGAAATTATTTAAAGTAAGTTGGCATCAGCTTTCCTGCTTTCCTCTGCCACTAATTTTGAAGCATGATGGTGAATCCCTGAATTGCTATCAGAACCACTGGTAGTGATTGCAGAGTGATGTTTGCTTTCTCTCTCCTCCTCTTTCTTCCGAGTGCTGCCTGGTCCTGGACATGGCATCAACATGAACAGCGGCAAGATGTGAGCAGCCTGAGCATGTGTGTTGCCTAATGAAACAGTTGGCACTTCATCTAATGCTAATATTGTCATTTTGGAAAAGATATCTGTGAAAACAAGCCAAATAAGCTGCTTGGCTGGAGGGATGAGCGGGGCTTCGTGCAGGATGTTTTGGACACTTGCTATCAGCTGAACTACATATAAAAAGCTAATTACTGTATTTTTCCTTCCTTCTCTGGCAGCTTGAACTGTTAGTTTTGCCACGCATGCCTCGTGTGTTTTCTTTTCCCACCCTCTTCCCTTGTGCCCTTCATTTCAGATCTGAATGAGTGCGGACTAAAGCCGCGGCCGTGCAAACACCGGTGTATGAATACCTACGGCAGCTACAAGTGCTACTGTCTGAACGGCTACATGCTAATGCCAGATGGAACCTGCTCAAGTACGGCCAGCCTTGCTGCCTGCTCTTTCCCAGCTTCTCAAAATCCCTGCTCGAGTTTCCCCGGAAAACTTCCATGAAATGAAGAGGAGTCCCCAAGTAAAAGATTAATCTTGCTGGAAATTAGGCAGCAAGATGAGCTCCTTTTTGTTCTAGTTAAGGCTGAAAAAAAACAAGAGCAATTGTTTTGATTTTATTAGTTTTATTGAAATTTTCCCCCAAAGCATTCTTCAGTGCTGTAAATCACTGTTAATTTGCCTTTGAGGACAAGTGCTTGCAGTTTTCATTGCAGCAAGACACCTGCGTTTCTGCTGCCTTATGACCTTATGAATGTAAAATCTTTAATGCTGCAGATGTTGGTTGTTTGACTGGTGTAAAAATTGTACTATCATCTCTCTGGAGATCAGTTTCTCCATAAAAACAGTTACTCTGATTATCTGGAAAGAGGGAAGGGGAGAGAAATTACCTCCAGTTAGAGATATCCCATTTTAAAAATGGCAGTACTGTCTAGGAGAGTCTCTAGAACATATCAGGCTTTATATTCTGGGGACTGCATTCAATAACACAACATACTACAGCTGTGGTGGTTTTCTCTTGTTTTTTTTTTCTTAGAGATGTAGCTTGTGGACAGAAAAATTTTACTAGCAGATGTATTTCCTCTTTGAAGGATACCTATGAAACTCAACAAGCATTTTTCCCACTTTTATCATAAATATGTGATGTCTTATTTTGCCAAAGATTTCAGTCGTTTTCTGCTACTGATCATAGTCTTTACCTAAGTATGTTCAATGATTTTTCTCCAGATGCCCTTTCTTGCCTGATGGCAAACTGTCAGTATGGCTGTGACGTACTGAAAGGGGAGGTGCGCTGCCGCTGTCCCTCTCCAGGGCTGCAGCTCGGGCCTGATGGCAGGACTTGTGTAGGTAGGTGATCAAATGTAGATTTAATTTTATTTCACTTCAGAATGCTTTTATCCTTACACAGAATGCATTTCAATAGAGTTTATCAGATATGTGCTTAGAATGCACAGACAGGCAGTTTAAAGTTGTTAATAATGAGAATAGTAATAGGGCTGTTGCTCAGGTGCCCTCGTGTCAGAGATCACCAGTGTTTTCCTCCAGTCCTGCAGGTTTCACTGTCTGCCCAAAGCCAATACAGACTCCTTGGAATCCAAGTCCTTGGCTCTTGCCACTCCTGCTACTGGGTCATTTTAAACTATTGCTAACTCCAAAGTACCTGCCTGCATTAAAAAAGGGATGGGGAAATCACCTTTCCCTCATATCCAACAAGGTGGTAGTGTGTGGAGGCATAATTTGTAAAAATCATTTATATTATAGTGGGGCAAGGTGAAGGTCTGTGCATATTCCCACTATTAGTGGGATTGAATGTGCTGTCTTCCATACTGTGAAAACTCCAGGTTAAAATAAACACAGGAACTTGGAGTGTATAAAAGTGAAATGTTTTGTTCCCACATTTGTGAACATGGAAAAGGTGCTTATGGTTAATCAGACTCTACTATGGTCTGAAGAACAGTGTGACATGTGATTTCATCAGTCATTAACTATACATCCTGAGTGGGATATGATGCTCCAGTGATTTTATTATTTATGTCCTATGAAGTGCTACAATTCCATAACCAGTAACACCAAAAGAATGTAAGAGAATGGGGATATCCTAATCATCCCTTTGGGGGTCTTGGCTGTCTACAAGGTAGATGGTTCTCCAAGTGCCTGACCCATGCTGACCAAGAATTTGTTGGCAGAGAAAGGGACAGACTCTAGATCTTCTGATAAGAAGAGCAGGCTCCACAGCAAGTCAGAGGCTTTCTGAAGTGCATGATTGGCACATCTGTGTATGGGGAAAAAAAAAGGAAAGAACAGGATAAAAATCCCACCATTGTTACATGCTGAAGGTATTAAGTTGTGATAAATCCCATGGTGGATATTTTGGCAGAGAGATCTTTGGAAGATACATGTACCATGCCATAGTGAGCTGAGTGATTTTAAGTATAAATTCAAGAAATCTACACCAAATAGAGAAATTTGCTAGAAAAAATGCTTGCAGTGTTCTCCTAGTGTACATTTTTCTATTCAGAAAATCTTCATACTTTGAAATAAACAAAGTGTACTTTGATGCCAAAGACTTAACACTCAAACCAGTCCTATGAAGCTCTGAGTTCTTCAGTGCAGCTTTCAAAAAAACACTTTTTTTCCCCAGAAGGGCAAATAACTGTATACCCACATTTTAGTTGGGTGTGCATCATTCCAAATGACCTTGTTACCTATGTCTAAAATCTCCACAAGAATTTCAGAGCAGCCTTGTATAATACAGAGAAAATAGTTACAGTAAGAGATGTCTGCTCTTCCCTCATCGTAATATAATGTTCTCCCCTTTTTTGGTAAGAAGTGATTGTGACAGGCACCCTTTCTATGTTATTTCTCTATCAAGTTTGAGTTGCAGTAAAGAACTGAAGCTACTCAGGACTAAGGCTATGCTTTCTCCTCATGTTTGTACAAGCTTGCCACTGTTGGGGAAGTTGTCTCCAGCAAGGGTCTGGATAATGCTGCAGTACAAATAGAAGTGTAGGTGGTGGTAAGAAAGTGGAAGTGTGCATTGGCTCATGAAATCCTTGTTTGAGGAGAGTTTGAAAGACAGCTGGGAATGCATTGCCTATTTTTAGCACAGGTGGAAATTCCTCTGGGCATTATTCTATTCTTAGTTTAACACTTGCAGATCATTCTCTTGTTTAAAATGTTCCCTTCAGACAATCAGTAAAGAGCCACTAATTTGACTGTAAAGGAAAATAGTATAAACTAAATGACAAAAAAGTGAAAAAATAATTCAGCAAAGTATTTAGTGAAAATGTGGATTTAACAGCTAATTAATTGATTAATGACTCTTGAATCAATAAACCAATCAATCTTGCCAGGTTTTTGGATTGGGATTTTCATTTAATGAAATGAGCTGTATACACATTTCAGCTTCAAATGTTCTGAAGTTATGTGAGGGCTGAAAATATTTTTTTTTCACTATAAAATTAATTATTTCATTTTTGTGTATGTGTGTTTATAAAATTGAAAATACAGCCTTGTAAACTTAAAAATCATGCTGTTTTTAAATTATTCTCATAGTCATTTTGTACTTCAATTGGTAATATGGTCATACTAGCAGCAAGAGAGAGAAGCAATTCTCCTTCTCTGGTGGACACTGGCCATCACACTCACTAGGTGCTGACCATGTGCCTCATGTGCCTTTGGAGCAGCTCCCTGGTGCTGAGGTGAGGCTCCAGACCACCCCAGCATGCCCTGGTTTTTCATAGGAAGCAGCTATGAACCACAGCATGTTGCAGCAGGCAAAGAGAAACAGCTCTACACCTTCTGGTCCAGGTGTGGATTGACTTGAAGGAAGGCACAGGCACTGTACTGGGAGCTGCAGGAAGCTAATCACAAGCACTTGCACATCATCTTGTGCCTACTGATCAAAAAGTGGATTTCCCCTCAGCGATGAGTAGCCATGCACCTCTCATTGTGTGCAAGTGGGAGGCTGTTGCACTCTCCCATATTTTTGCATCAGTTTTGAGCAGTGTATTGATCAACAGTTCTGTCCTGTATCTCTAGGACATATAACTGCCTGCCACTCCACTGCTGCCATCATTTAACATCATTTTTGCCTTATGTGAATTTGCAAAGATGTGAATAAATATGAATATGTACAGAGGAAAAAGCATGACATGCTACATTTGGTTTTTGAAGATCATAATCCATGCCATGATGAAGTATATTCAGTGGCTAATCTTGTTCTTACTGAACTACTTTTTGAAGGTGTAGTTTAAAGATTAAAAACCCAACCAAAACCCACAAAGAACAAAACTAACTTCTAGTAATCAAGAGTCTTAAACTTTTAGCCTTGAAATACTTCAACAAAGGGTAGAAAATTGTGACTTGTTGATTAAATTATAAGAAACGTGGTGGAGTAAAACTTAGTAGCATATTCAAAGCCTAATATGTTAACAATAAATTCAAATCAAGAGACAGATTTATAGGAAGATTCAGGCATGTGGAGAGGTGCCCAGTATTGGCCTTGTTTTCTTTCTCATTGAGGCCTTTACTTCACCATTCCAGCAATGCTGTTGATGGAGAGAGAGCAGTCAGGCGGGCCAGGAGTGTGGGAGCTCAGGGGTTGAACCCCTGCTGTCGTCAGTAATTCTTCATGCAGAGTGGGACAGCGCCAGCAGGAGCTACTGGGACAGCCCATCTGGCTTTAAGCCACTTCTTTTGGATGTGGGAACACAGCTTGGAGAGAAGCTGAAGCTCCATCCCCCCCACCTCAGGTAGCTGCCCTAACCAGCCAGCAGCTTTGTGGTAACATTTCTTTCTGTGCAGTGGAAGAGACTCTGCCTTGTGCAGGCCTCTTTCACAAGAGCAGCAGGGCATCAATCACTCGGCTTTGTTTTGCACTCTTGACATCGGCAGCTGAAGTGCTCCTTTTGGGAAAAGAGCTGCGTGGAGAGCAGAATCTTGCTTTCCCATAGATGAAGAGGCTGATAGAGCTGCAGAGCAAAGCTTGAACTGTACCCTGCAGATAAGCAGCAGCCACGAGGAGCTGCGTGCGTCAGAAGCAGCCGTGCATGGCAGCTCTCTAGCTCAGTGGAGAATTAGTGTTTAAGGACTCGGCAGCCTCGGCTCGGTGTCCAAGCACTACAGAGTGAGTGGGAGCGCAAGCGGCTTTTGTGTGTCAGCCTGACCTCTCTGAGAGCTCCCCAGACAGGGAGAGCAGCAGTGGGTGAGCATCAGCTGCTCCCTGGGCATCTGCCTGTGACTCAGAGCTGAACCAGAGGGCACAGCCAGAAATGCTCACGTGTTACTGCTGGCTGACCAAGGGCCCTTATTAAAAATACTTTATATATATATATATATTAATTATAATTAATTATTATATTAATATACCAGACGGCCATTCTTTAGCTTTCCATTATGGGGAACCATTTAGACAGCATACATTGCATTTTAACTGTTATTAAGAATAATAGGGTCCTTTTGTTTCCACAGATATCGATGAATGTGCTGCTGGGAGGGTTCTCTGCCCACGATTTAGGCACTGTGTCAATACTTTTGGAAACTACATTTGCAGGTGCCATAAAGGCTTTGATCTGATGTACATCGGAGGCAAATACCAATGCCATGGTAATAAGCTGTTTCTCATGTGCATGTAATAGAGCTGCTTATTTGAAAATTAAATTAATGGCTCAGAAAGGAATGGTTTTGGATAATCACTGAAATGTTGAAGAAGTTGTTTTACACTGCGTCAATATTTTAAGAAAGGGTGGATTATAGAAGTAAACTGTGGAAGAGAAGGCATATATTTGGCCCACATTCTTGTAACTGGTTCTTGTATGGAAGCTAGTGGGAAAACAGAGTTGATGACCCCAGGAGTTCCTTTCCAAAGCTGTTTTTTCCTCAGGGTTCACTGTCACTGGCAGCTGTGGGCTTGGAGCAGTGTATGAGCTTAGGCTATGTCTGAGCTGTAACATTGGTGTGCTCCATAGCATGTCCCAAGATCCAAGATAAGAAAATGTGCCCACCCTAGCTCCTCCCAACCCAGACTGCCCAACTTCCCTTCCCCTGAAGACAGGTGGGGAAGAGGCAGGAGCTGGAAAATAACCTGTTTTTGTCTGGACATGAGACTGGAATGCAGCTGGTGTTTGCCCTTCAACAAAGATATTCCCAGGTTTTTCTGCTTTAAGTTTGAGTGTCTCACTCAACTGGTTATGATTCTTTCACTGAAAAAAGATCTTGTGGAGATAATGAGGCATTGCTTGACATTTGCTTAAGTATTTTTTTTTCAGAAAAATTTGTATTCAGAGTGCTGGAATTTAGAGATTTTTGCTTGCATCACTGAAAATAAATGTGGATGTGCCTTATGAAATGTTTCCAGCAGCTCCTACTTGATGTAGAAACTTCTATACAGGTGTATAATATAGGAAGAATTTTATGAAGCAAAACCAATTTAATATCTGTGTGATTAAGAACATGCATTTTCCTACACTGTTTTTTTTCTCATTCTGTCACCTGTAAGAAGTGGTTGTTAAAACTGTGATCTTAATGGTCTCAGCTGCAATCTACCTATGGCATGTCTGAAGCTGCTGCTAAGGTAAAAGCTGAACAATACCAAAATTGCCCAATAGTCCCTATTTTCCCTAATGTGTGTATCACCACATTGATTTCTGACTGTTTATTTTCCTTTTCCCACTGGCAAAAGTTTTAGTAGTATTTTTTTTCAAGTAATCAAAATTGTAATAATGTTTGGGGTTTTTTTGCAGGGATAAGCAGAAAGTCAGGTTTCTTGGAAGTCAATGTTTTTTTAATGTAAATTTTCTGTTGCAGATATAGATGAATGTTCCCTTGGCCACCATCAGTGTGGTAGTTTTTCACACTGCTACAACACTCCAGGATCCTACAAATGCAAATGTAAAGAAGGGTACAGAGACAATGGAACAAACTGCACACGTATGTAATACTCCTTTTAAAACAGATTCTGAAGGCTTATGTGAACTGAAAACCATTTTGTAAACTTTAAGGTACAACACTATCAGGCTTGGTTTCTCTTCACTATTTTTAATACTAAATAAGGGACAAGGGAATGTAGTTGGAGTTTTCTAGGTCTTAGCATGCCTTGGTAAAAATATCTTTCCCTGAGACATTTTCATAATTAGAAAGAAATTCACCTCTCCCTATTCACAGCTTGATTGTAGAGATTGCTTCAGGATGAGAACAACTGAATAAGCAGGGTAGGTCTGATCAAACACTATTACTCATACCCTGTTGTTATGTACACTCCACAACTGGCCCATTTCAGCAGCTCACCCCATCCACTCCCTGCTGCTTCCCAGATGTGAGAAGAACCAGGAAGAAGGATTTCTCTGGAAGGATTTGCTGTTGGAAAATTCCCTTGGCCACCTTTCTCTTGGAGAAGCAGCTGCCCCCTTGGTACAGAATAAGGTGTTGGAGCTCTCCCATGTTTGACATCCCACAGGACTGTGCAGCTCTGTGAGTCTGCTGGATCTTTTTGATCCTGCATTCCTTTGTGGAATCTGGTCTTTGGTGACTCACTGATCTCTTTAAAGAGCAGCACCATTTTTTCCCTTCGGCTGTAGCTGTCATGGTTAAAGGTGTTCTAGCACATCCTGAGTGCTTGCAAGCGTATGTGCACACATTTCATGTGTGTTACTGGGACATGATGCTAAGGGGTGTTTTCTCTTTTAATATGCTATAAATGTCAAACCTGCAGGGTATTCAAAGGGATAGTAATAAAAAAGTGCCCAGAGGGAAAACCTTTTTACCTGCTATCATCAAACAATTCACTGATTAACCATCAGTAATTCTTCTTTTTAAATGTGTTTTTTACTTGAAACGCTTGTACACAAAATATGTGACTGGAGTTCTTACTGAGACTTTTAAGATTTCCAGTGAGATATAAAAGGCTTATTAACCAATAGAAAACAACAAAGTATATTTTTGTGTTTCATGTCTTCAGAAACTCTCCATGTGATATTAAGTTGAAATTTGTTGTCCTTTATGAAACATTGGAGGAGATGGTGCTGTGGGCACTGTCAGTGGGGTGAAAGTGATGCTCAGTCCAGCACATCATTTTTATGAAGGCTGAAAAATGTCATTTACTTAGTTTCCTGATGTTTAGCAAAGGGAAGGATCTAAATGATGGCTGGCTTGGTTCAGTCTCTGAAATGATTACTGCTTATTGACAAGGAGAAATGTTTAGAAGGAAAGGTCTGCAAGAACTTTGTTAAGCCAAAGGTATCTGACCGTCTGTGGTCAAAATGGTTGTTACTTCAGGGTCTTACTAAACTTGCTTCCACTCCTGATTACAAACTTGTCCAGTTTAGAGGGCTGCTTAACCCATGGCTTTCTGCCCATGCTTTTTTAACCAGCAGTGCTTTTGTGTAAGTTTTACCAACTCTGAAACAGACTTGATGCTTGAGAGGAGGTGGGATGGAAATGTCTTGACCTTCAGTCATTCTAAATTATCTCTAAACTGCTGCAGTGCCAAGTACGACTTAGAGGAATGTGATAATTTAGCAGTGCTGATGCTAAAGTATGTTTCTAACTAAGGGGAACCTTCAGAGGAAAAAAAAAAATTTCATCCAAGTCTCTCTGTGTCATAATAATTGTTTACTTTCTGGAGTGAGTGGCTGAGATGTCCAGTTTGGTCCCATTTTCATTCTCATTGCAATTATTCCTATTGTTATGATTCAACCACCTGCTCCATATCATATATTCAAGGCCAATTGCACTCTCCCTGAGGGAGGACAAGTAGGATTGTTGATGCTGAAGGCACAACTCCTCAGTCCACTGCACGTACCTGCTTTTGTTACAGAAAGGCCAGTGACCAGGCCGACGGCTCGGCCGACATCTGGGCCGACAACTCGTCCTGCACCCCTGCCAACAACTCGTCCTGCACCTCTGCCAACAACTCGTCCTGCACCTGTGCCAACAACTCGTCCTGCACCTGTGCCAACTCAGCCTGCACCCAGGACAACCACTCGACTGACACCCAGGACAACCACGAGGTACGTGCCAGTGACAACAAGGCCGGTCATGACATCCGTGACGAAGCCTCCACCTCCAACAACGCCTCAGCCTACAACGGTAAGACCCACACTGCCACCACAAAGAACTCCTCCGGTAACAACTGAGGAGCCTTCATATGTTCCCACTGAAACTACGTCTTCCCAAGGAGTTATAGATGACAACAGGATCCAGCCAGATCCTCAGAAACCCCGAGGAGATGTGTTCAGTAAGTAATTTTCCATATGCCTTTGTTTATCAGATCTGTAGGTGAAAACATGCACTATACTCTTTGAGTTTTTTGGAACACTATACCATTGAGAACAGAGAAATGAAACTGACAGTGGTTACATGGTAAAGCTGCACAAGTAGTTGATTTTATTACCTAATAAAAGTTTGGGACAGAAGTTCTGAATCAATTAATCAAACAAGTGGTCATTTTTTCCTCCTGAACTTATTGAGTATATTGTCATGTAGAAGTACTTAATTATGCTTTCAGATGAAGGTTCTAAGGAAATTAAAGGGGTCCTATTGAGAAGTATTTAACTGCAACATAACTCATAAAGCAGACAATGGATTTAAATTCAGAAAGTTGGGAGTTCCTCTTAAACAAAGTATTACCATAGCTTTAAGAATGGTAAAGAAATGGGATCATGCCTGATTACCTAAAGACTTCTACATGACCTATTTTGTATGGGTTCAAATAGTCTCAGATGTTCATGACTAAACAATGGGGAAAATGCATAAAAATAGCATAGAGGGTAATTTTATGGACTGTGTCTGTGGATAGGGACACATGAAAAGCTGGAAATAGTAAAGATTCTCATAGCATGAACACATGTAACTTTTAAGAGCTCCTCTGAAATCTACAGCAGCATTGTGCCAGCTTTAGTGCATACCACAGGAGACATTACTGGCACTTACAGAGCTGTGCATATCTGCCAAGAAATACTCAACACCCGATTTCATCTTTAGTTCTGCGGCTAATTTTGGAGATGGGGAGGGTGTGTTGGATCAGCTCTTCAGCTTGCTCTACGATAAAGCTGCTGAAGCAATGCAGTAGGAGGAAAAGTTTGCTGTCTCAGAGCAGGTGCACAAGCAATGAGGGAGTTTTTTTCTGGTTGCTTTGGCATCTGTGTGGTAATTTCTTTATTGGTTTTGTTGTTCTAGGTCATTACTCGGTGAAATACTTTGTTCCTTGTAAAAAGGTTTTCCCTGTGACATTTTATCTGTTGGAGAGAGTTAGAAAATGGAGAGTGAAGCTGACAAAAGTTAGAAGACAAATCCTGGTACTGCTTAGTAGAGTGTATTTTTGGCATCATAATTGGTTAAAAATACAGAGCTATGTTTAAGTGAAATTCTAAAAGGAAATATAATAAAGATATATGAAGCTTAATCTAATGGGAACCAACAGTTAAAAACATAGTTTTGTGGAAATTATTGCAGACTCCAACATTGTGCTTCTCAGGTGTCTGTCTCATGTTGCAAGTGTTCTTTGGAATACTAGAGCAGAGGGATAGTTTTCAGCTATTTTCATGACAATCCTCTGTGTAAAACTTTATTATTTACAATTAATCTTTCTGTACTGTCCCTAGAGCTAATGCTTTCAATACATGTGCTTCAGATACAGGAGTTTGGAAAATAGGAATGTAAAAAGCCTTCTAAGTTTGGCATGGTCTGATTGCAGCTTAAATTATGGTACATAGAACAAACACAGGACCTTTGCAAAGTGTTTATGAGCTATTGGTTTAGGTCAGCTGCCACACTCTGAGGTTTGTGATATACACACATAGCTTCAAAGGCTTCAGTGCACAGCACGACAGAAAGTTGTCAAGCACCAACTGTTCCTGGCCTCAGCAGGTAATACAGGGACAAATAGTCCTCAGATCAAGTCAGCAGATGTCTGTCTTCAGTCCCATATAATTTTTTATTTTTTTTTTTAATTTCCTGCAAGAGACATACTGGATACACACGTGTGTGATGTAACTGTGTGACTGAAAGCACCCTCCATTTGTGCTCCAGATGATGCTAGTAGTCTGGTCTTTAATGAAGTTCCTCTCTCTTTTTCTCTCCTTTCCACTCTGCTTTCTGCTCTGTTTTTCTGTCTTTCCTCCTCTGGATACTTCGAAAGTATCATCTAGGTAGTGGTCACTGGAGTCCTATTTTGTCTAGAAGCATTTGTGTTGGGAATGCACAAAAACACTTGTTAAGGATTTGAAACCTACCGATGAGTGCAAAACAGTTCAATTTCAGAAGAATGTGCTGCATTCTCAAAGAAAACATTACTTGTAAAGTATTTCTTCACCTGTTGAGTCCAGTTACTGCAGGAGTTTGTGGGGAAGAGCAGAAGTTACATTGCCTCATGTGGGACATTTAGAAAAGCAGGCAGGAAAGTTCCAGCTCACCTATGTGACTACAGTGGGATGCACAGAGCATGGGCCTGCCTCTCCTCAGTACTGCACTTGCAAGGATAACCCAGAGATACCTTTTTTTTGAACTATTTCTTTCAGCTTCTTTAAAGCTGTTTCTGTTTTGGTCTCACCTACATCAGACATCTTTGCAATATTCCTGGGTTTTGGATATGAGCTAATTTTGTTTTGCTTACACTGAGCTTCTTTAGGTTCATTCCCCCACATCAACTGCTGCTCCAGTTGAGGTGGCAAAGAAGCTAGCTCTCAAAAATTAATTTGCACTGTGGTCCCCATAAGCCTGCCTGGAAAGAGAAGAAAAAGCCTTGCTCTTGCTGCCTTTCTTTGTTTCCCACTAGATAATGTAAGCAGCAATTAGTGGTCCTGTAACTCTTATTTTCTTGGGAAACAGAGGGAAAAATCGATGTTAGATCCACTCAGGTCATGAAGTAGGATTTAGTTTCAGTTTCACAAATCTTCATAAGAATTATTTTCATCCTTGGTGGCTGCTTCCTCCTGTATCTCCAAGGATTTTTGTATTACAGAAAGCACCAAAAGGTAGTGTTTTATCACACAGGCATGGGCAAAGCACAGCATAGGGACCCACTGTAGCCAGCAACCGCTGGCAGTTCTGTGCTCCCAGCCATTAGCATCTGCTAAGGACCTCAAAGCTGTGTTTTCAGCTAGGTTATCTTGTGATACAAGGACATTTCCCTTCCTTTTATTCCCATGGGGCTCTGCAGCCTTAGCCAGACCTGCAGGAAGCAGCACTGCTTTGCTCTGCCATCGGACAGGTGGTACTTCCGTCAGGCAATCCATGGCAAAGGGGCCATTGGCTGCTGCACAGATGTCCTAGACCAAATCCTGCAAATCCTGGTGCTCTAGGATTGGTCCACATCAGGAGAGGAAACATGCTGGGGCAAATGTACTTTTTTCTGCAAGCATCTTTCAGATTCTAGTTTTTGTTAGTTAACTTTTTCCAGGGGTACCCTTGGTGACTCCTATTTTCTCCCTTTGTTATCTGACCTGCTGTTCTGCACACTGAGTAAACTTGACCTAGGATTTCACTTTAGAGCTCTCTTGAATGTGCTGCTCAACTTGAAATGAGCTGAGGATCAGGGAAATTGCTCTGTTCAGCAGTGACAAAGAGGATAAATGATAAAAATGCTGATAATGTTGTTTAAATGCCTTTGTAATTTTTGAAAGATATTGGGTTGTTGCTTTAGTTTAGGTGCTTTACCCCTTTTCTAAAAAAGCCTGTAGTGACTTTGGGGAGCTGCCTTTTTAGAGAACAAAAAAATTTGTATTTTTTAACATGGAATTCCTACATTTGGCCTTTGAACCACTTAGTCAGATGCAGACAGTGGAATCTGGCACCAAGGATAATCTTCTCCTGATATGGATATGGGGGGAATGGCAATGAGAGAGGAATGCACTGATAGCTTAATATTTAACTGTTTCAGGACTGATACAAACTACAGCAAAGTACAGAGGAATCTTGTCTAGTTATAAGTCTCTAACAAATAGAACTAACTTGTCATTAAGACTGTGAATTTCTGCTACCATTTGGATCTGTATGATAAGCATTAAAACCATAAACTTAAAGCATAATACTAGATATCAGCATAGCAGGAACAAAAAACCCCTTATCTGTATTAAAAGACAGTTCAGCAGTTTTCCTTCTTAGCCCTTAGTGGAGCCGAAAAGATTTGAGTTAGGAAATGTTTCTCATAACAGCTATTAAAAGTGTGAAGATTGGATTAAAACTGGATTCTTTCTTTTCTTCCTTTCAAAGTCCATAGTGCCCTAAGTGCAGTTTTGTGATCCTTGAAGCTGTTTTAAAAAGGGAAATAATAAAAGCAAAGAACAGGGGGTTTGCTATTCCTTGATATCATTAGAGTAGCATTATTTTACAACAGCATTTAATTTGTCTTCCCTGTTCTGGCACCTTTTAAAATGTATTTGTCTTTATATTCAAGCATTTATGATAGGTGCTTTGTTCCTGTTGGTACTCTGGAGCTCAATCATGAAATCTAGGAGTCTTACAAGTCTCGCCCTCAATCAGTCTTCCAGCAAGTTTTGTCCCCAAATCTGATATGCAAGCTTCTGTACACTCCTTGTTTCAGCTGTGTTTCCCTGAAACTCATTTGGCACTCTGCACCTCCTGAATGGATTTTCATACAAAAGCAGGCAGGTCACTTTGCAGAAAACCTTCTGCAAAGATAAATACCAGGATGCTTGAATTCGGTAAAACTTAATGAGCCTTGTAACTGCCTGAGAAATGCAGGATTGGACTTCAGAGTGGTGGTGTGCTGACACTGTTGTGCCTCCCCTCATATGTAAATAGTGCTGGAGAGGGTGGCACAATCCATGGAAGCACTTCCTGAAATAATTCTTACTGCAGAATTTGAATCTGTAGTATTTTAAGAGACATATCCTGAACACTGTGGGTGTCTGAACAAAAGGGTGAAATGTTGCCTCTTTTTAGCCCAGCATATATCAAAATCTTCCCTGGAGGAAAACAGGACTTATCCTTATTTTCTCAGTCTGACTGACCTCTCAACTACCTTTACTTTTAGCTGTTTTCTACTAGTTGTGTGTAAGATCTCATCACTTGCAGGAATTTTTTGCAAGTGGGATTTAACAGCTTTCAGTCATAACCATTCAATTAAAAAATCTTTGTCTTTTTTTGTTGCATTTAGCAAATGGGAAGCTTAGTCATGATTACTGTGTGGAGTAGAATTGTATTTACAGTGCAAAACCAGTTTTTTTCTGTAAGCCAGAGAACTGCATTATTAATAGTAATAACTATTACTAATAACATGAAGTTGCATTCCACGTTTTGGTTTTGTAACATCAAAACAGAAATTATTCAGTTTATTGCAAACAAGCTGATACGTATACATGTACTTTCTCATACTCCCAATCTCAGCAATTACCAAGTAAATCAAAAAAAGCTCTATTGTTTTCCTAAAGGTTAAAAAATCTGAAAAGAAATTGCTCTTATTTAGTATTTAATAATCACAGTTATTTAATATTTCCCCCCTGATTTGTGCATCTATGAAGAAGTTAGCTCATGAACTTTGAGAATATGGTAGTGTTGATGTATTGGCTCACTCAGAGCTTACAAAATTCTCCAAGTAAAAGGAGCCAAGTTTCTATTTAACAAGCTTTATCAAACCATTGAAGTTAAGTGAAAAGCACACTGATACACTATATAAGGTACACAAAAAGCTTGCAGAAAATAATTGTACCAAATACTTTCTCCCACGATCACCACTCAACATGTTGGTTGTCGTGACAAAAAGAAGTGTACATGTGGGTCATATTTAGACTTCTGCAACTCTTATGGTAACCCTTGTTTCAAATGGAGTGCACATTCCTGTAATTAGGTCCAAGCACTGAAGTGACTGTATTAAAGCTCTACAAAAATATTTAAAAAAAAAAAAATTCCCTGAGAGTCCTTTCCAAACACTTTTTTTAAATGAACTTTTAGAAGAATGTGTTGCACTGCTTATAGGCAGATATATCAGCTTGAATTTGGAGTATTCTTGTCTGTGTGTACAGATGTAACTCAGGTTTGTAGAAAACATCAGTGCATTACAAATGGTTCTTGAAGAAGTAAACTGAAGTACTTTACAAGAGAAGTTCCTAATATTTTTTGCAGTATTTTCCATAAACAAGGACTATGACAGACTGGGAAGAGGGTGCACAGGGACATGTACCTTAAAACTGTGACCCCTGAGTGTCCTACAAACCTTAGAGAGTTTCCTTCATGCTCTTTGCCACAGATCTTGTTTAGAACCTTACCATTACCTGCCTGTGAACCTGTGGTCTGAGCCTTTGGTGCCTGCTGTGCTCAGCAGTTCTGCAGCCAATTGCTGACTTGTTCTCCATTGCACAGAAAACAAACAGTGTCTTCTTCCCTTGGCACAGCCTGAGGTGAGGAAAGGCAAGGTGGTGCTCCCTGGGTGTGCAGCAAGGATGTGCTCGTTCAGCTGCCCCACCTACATCATTCAGGGTGAACAAAGGATTTATATGAATTAACATTTTTGTGTAGATGTACTGCAGAGCAATTATTGGCCTAGGTTGTGTGGACTGTGCACATTTGTAAGGTTTCTTTCTTGTTAAATCTCAAGGTTTTTAATCACGTAAGCAAAACAGCCCAGGTGAAATGAAGCAGCAAAAATACTATTTACAAAGTATCTTTAAAAATTAACAGTGCTCTAATACCCAAGTGAGCCTTAAGTCTGAAGCTGTTTTGAGCATCAATATCCTAGACTGCAAATGGACATAATCTAAAATCTACAAAGGATTAAAAATAAAACAAAAAAGGGGAGACTTAATGATTCAAATAATTACTATGATATTTAGGAGTTCCTCAATTTCCTATAGATTTTGAGCTTATTAACTATTTGTTTTTGCTGTATAAAATTTTTATTCAAGACCTGTAGCCTAGAATAGTACTTCAAAAATACATTAGAGTTTGCTTATTTTGTCCTAATTTCAACATTTTTTTTCTTTTCTGTCTTCTGGTTTTAAAGGAGCTCTTTCAGCAGTGCCATTTTCATGTTGACCTAGTGCAAAAAGAAGCTCCCTCTTAACCTTTGATTTGATTTTCTGAAAACAGTCCTTTCAGTTATCTTCATTCTTCTTGTTCTCACTTGTTCTATAGGGACATTAATATTTATTTTAGCACTGCAAATGGAAAACATGTCAAGTTTTTAATAGATAAGAGCCTTACAAATACCTTAGGTGTCAGAGGTGCCTATAAAATCTGAGGACATGTCTGAAACACATTACTACTGTTATGAATTATGCATTAGACCTACCTCTAAAAGAGAAATTTTCCGAGACAGCTCTATTCAGTGCAATCTGTTTATCTCTAGCTGACAGCTGTCCATCAAGCAAGAAATCTGTGTGAAACTTACACAGACTGGCACAGCATCTTCACAGATATGTGGGAGTCATTGTAGCCCCCTGACTTTGGCAGCCATCACTCCCACAAAGACCTCATAAATTTCAGGTTGTCCTGGATGTCTAATAACCTCTGGGCCTCTTAATCACCAAAAGCTGTTCCTTCTCCTTGCAGCTGGGAACAGCAGCTGAAGGACAGGCTGTGCTGGAAAGCAAAAACTATAATTATACTTGAATTCCAGCTTCCACTAGAGCTTCTCAACTCCCAGCACAACCCTGATAAATGTTTTGGGAGCTCTAATCCTTTGCAGATAGATGGATGTACCTTCAGCTGTATTTCAAAGGTTAAGAGCACGTGGGGCTCTTCCAAGTACTGCTGCCTCCTGCTGAGGCTCTCCTGTGAGTGTCTGTGGAAGGCTTGAGTGAGGACTTTCATGTGGCTTTATTTTACTGAGAAACCACTATCTCTGAAAATGCATTTGGAGAGGAATAGTGTGCTTCAAGGTTAAAGCTTTCCCCCCTAGTTAAAAAGGAGCTTTCATTCAAAGGGCCTTTAGGAGATTTGGAATTACCTTTTACAGTGCTTAGGTAAATGTTACAACACAAATCATAAATCACGTAGACATAAAGTTTATGAGACTTTATGTCGAATATAATTAAATATATTGAAATCTCCAGGAAAAGCACAATGCCCAGAGCTGCTCTGCTGGTTTTTGTTAAGAGATAAATCTAGTTAGTGACCTACTTCCTTATCTCATTCATTTTTTCTCACAGTTCCACGGCAGCCTGGAGTGAGCAATAATCTGCTTGAAATACTTGAAATTGAAAGAGGGATTACAGCTGATGAATTTGAAGCAAATGATGACCCAGGTAACAACCATATCTGCTGTTCAGTATGCTAGAGTTTATGATTTTTTGAGATTTCCTGGGAGTTTATACATTTTTCAGGACTCCTACATCTTATGCCCCTCCTTTAAACTATGCTATGTAAAACCAGCCCTTTGCCTATGTGAACCTTACACCTTATTTTCTAAAAAATCAGCACAAAAATAGCATGAATTGTTAATAATACATGGGTCCTTTTTAGTGTTTTAGTGTTTTTGCAGATTCTTCTCCTAGGGCTCCTTCTTCTACATTTAATTTTCATACTTGCTAGTGTCAGCCACGTGGGAAATTGAAAACAAAACCAATCTGAATCACTTCTGTGCTTTTTTGTGACCTCCTGCTCTGTTCTGCCAGGTGTGCTGGTGCACAGCTGTGATTTTGACAGTGGACTGTGTGGCTGGATCAAGGACAAGGATGATGACTTGCACTGGGAGCCAGTGAGAGATGCATCAGGTAAGTGGTCTGTGTACAGTCACATCCTGCAGCTGAAGAACCACCCAGGCTGGAGGTTGGTGACAGTTCCTGCATGAGGACAAATTACACAGCTTCTGTTCCCTTTAGTTCTGGGATATATTTCACACCAATGCCTCTTCTGTGTATAAAAAGCAAAACTGAGGATTCCCAATGTGAAAGAGCAATTGAAAATTTACACTTTTATCCTAGCTGGCATCTTTAAAATGGGAATGTCTCTGAAGGAGTAGTAAATGTAGTCAGCAAAAGTTTGTATTAAAGGAAAGTGAAAAAAAATGTGGACTAGAGAGCAACTTTTATTTATGGCGAAACAAAGCTTATTTTTCAAACTATCATATAAACATAATTATGTCCCTATCACTAGTAAAATTATAGAAAGTACTGGAAATAGTTTTTGTTTTGCTGCCAGATGTAATGTTTTAGTTTAACCTCTCAGATTGCTGTAGCTTGGAGTAGAATTCGACAAAATTAATCTGTATATAGGAAAAATGTTAAGTAACTGGAAGGCAGACAAGTTAAACGCTGAAACACAGAGGCTTCTGAAAATGGGATTATTTGGGATGATAAAAAGTGGCATTACACCAAACATTAGAGAGGGGAGTGTGTAGTGGCTGCTTGCTGGACAGGAGGCTGGTGTCAGCACAGGTGGCCAGCCACAGGAACAGCCCTTCCTTCCCTGTCTCCCACCTCTGCTGTCCCAGGAAGCGGGATGTATTTTGTCCCCTATTGATTTTGGTGTGGCATTGAGAGGTTGCTGCCCTTGCCTGTCGCATGGTGCAGGGGATTAGACACACATCCCTGGCTCCCTGTAATGATGGGATTACTTCATCCCCAAGGAGCAGCCTCTGAAGTGCACAAAGCTCGCATTATGTGAGCCGGGGCAGAAGGAGCCGCGCTCTCAGGCAGGACAGTGGTGCAGGTTAGGATGAGGGAGGGCACTGAGAGCCCTTTTCCTCATGCACCACCCTGCCAGAGCTGTCTGGCCTTATGCTGCCACTGATGGAGCAGTCATTTGCCATCACAGCAGGTGACCCGGCACCTTTTCCAGGCTGTTTGCCCGCCTCCGTGGAAGTGCTGTCTTCACCCCTGGGCAGGGGTCCCCCAAAACAGGCTGCTCCAGTACTTCAGGAGCTCCCTGTGACACTTGAAAAGCCTTGGCAAGGACTGGGAGACCAGAGTTACTTCCTCCTGCAGATGAGAATAAAGGCAGCTGTCTCCTGTGGGCAGAGTGGCACTTAAAAATAAAAATACACATAATTCATACCTGTTTTGAAACAATGGATTTAAAAATCCATTTTTTCTAAGTCAGTCACTCAAAGCATATTCATTATCTCTACTCAAAAATGGTTGTTAATACATATTAAATTCCAGAGCTATGATTTTTAAGAGCAATGATTTTTAACTGGCTTTTTTTTTGTCAGACCTTTTCCCTGAATTGCTCCCCAGTAGTCAGGGACAAGCTCAGCTTTTTATTTCCTGTGTATGTTCTGCTGCTGTTGACATAACCTGTTGAAACTAGTCCCTTGAAGTCACCCACCCACCCCCTCCAGTCTGGAATACCTTGCTGGAAGGATTTATTTTCACAGCTTGTTCCTGACTGCTTGCTTTCACCTTGCAAAGTTTGCTATGTATTGGTTTATCAGAATCTGCATTTCGAAAGGTGCTGTGCTGAAGCATTATAAGCTTATCTTGCATGCAGAAAATGCTGATTGGAAGGGACCTTTTCCTGCAGGGGCTTGCCTACAGATATATTTGCTTTGTGCTTACCTAAATCTGTTTCCTATTGATTGGATTCAGCCACAGTAACTATCTGAAAATGATGCACTTAATAAGCCAGTGCTTTCATAGTGGTATAATTGTATCTGCAGCAAACAGGTACAGTTATCTAAACTCTATTACGCTTATTTTAGCAATTAGTGACCTTGCTGGAAAAGCAATGCATTAAAAAAAAATAAAAAAGAAAAAAACCCCACAACTCCCTAAGAAAATACCCACCAAAAGGCTTTAACAGAACCTTGGACAAATGGATCCCACTTCATGGCTAAATGCTGATCTAGGGGCCCAGGCAGCAGCATAATACTTTGCTTTGTTAAATCTCATTCAGACCAAAGAACTTAAAAACTTATGTAAAAGTAGTGAATTGAAGAAAAGGTTGGCTTTCCTTTTAAGTGTGTGACAAGCCCTGGTACATTGTAATTAAATCTTACAGCTTTTGAGGGAAATCATTGTGGCTTTCAAAGAGAAGCTTTCAAAAAATAATGCTCTGTTTGAGTAGCAGCAGGGAGACAAAAATTATTTTTCTATCCTGTTTAACTGTGTATGTCAGCAGTATTATAAACCCCCAATATTTCTAAATCTTTCTAAACTAAGGAGCCTAAAAATGCCACTTTCTTTATGAATTTAAGGTAGAGGCGGATTTTGTAATTAAAACAAATACTTAAAATCTGATTGCATAAAGAAAAAATATTCTTAGATTCAGTGTAAGATATGGTTTGTTTGGTTTTTTTGTGGGTTTTTTTGAACCTTTATCCATTTGGTAATTTCAGATTTAAAGATTTCACCCACCTTGCAAAAGTTTTAATGAAAAATACAAACAATTCATAAAGGGTCTGGGTTTTCTCCAAGACTCGAAATTTCATTTAGTGTTGTTCTGAGTGTTGGTGTGAAAGCTGCCTTTTTCCTTTTTAGGTTTAATGGATGTTGCCATACGTGAGATCCTTAGCTTCTCATGTTCTGAGTGTTTTCTGGAAGGGACTTTTACTTCATACATGATAAGAGATAATAATAGGGTTTTGAATTGAGTATGTATGTTCACTGACAGCTTCCCTACTGTTAGAGTTTGGGGCTAACAGCCATGTGGAAATCATTACTGCTTCTTGCTTTATCTTATCCAGATTAAGAGTTTAAATTACAGTTAAATAAAAGAGGCTATCAGGGTTGCAAATGGATAGGCTTTGAGACTTACCCTGTTAACACAATTCCCAAAAAAAGGAAAGGGACAGAGCCATACCTCAGTTACACCATAGCATTTACTCTGGTCTCTGTTATCTATCCAACAGCAAAACACTACAGCTTGAAAGGTGCATAAATTTGCACAGTAGCTTTAACATCACTGTGGGTTTAAAGTCATGCAGTGACTAAGGGGTTGTCAGAAATGACAGAATACACGAGGTTTTAGTTTTTTGAGAGGGGTATTGTTTGTCAAAAAGAAATTAGATGGGCAACACCCACCCTGGTACTACTGTACAGAGAAGAGCAGCACTGTACATCTTACCCTGTAGAAGGCAGATGCACTAGTTCTGGTTCTATATGCCTTATTTTATGTTTTTCAGACCTTGTGGACCCCCTTATCTATTTTTATTAACTCTTGTGCACTTGGTCCTGCAACCTAGTAGTGTTAAAAAAACCAAACCAACCCCCCAACTATCTGCTTTCTCCACTGCAGGGGGACAGTACCTTGCCATCTCCGATCCCAAGGGCAAAGAAGGAAGAGTAGCCCATCTTATCCTGCCATTGGGGCACATGGCCCAGGCTGGAGATTTGTGCCTGTCCTTTAGGCACAAGGTGCCTGGGCTGCATTCTGGTGCCCTCCAAGTCTTTGTAAGGAAAAATGGTGCTCAAGGCCCAGCTGTCTGGGGGAGAAACGGTGGCCACGGCTGGAGACAAACACACATCACTTTACGAGGACAAGGCATCAAGAGTGTAAGTACTGATGGTTGGGTTGCTTTTTGGGTTTTTGCATGAAAAACTGAAGACAAATGATGCAGCACTGCAGTGTTCATCTTCTGGGTTTAGTTTTACTACTTTGTCAATGGAATCACTGTACAGATGAGAGTTATTGTGAATTCTTTAAAACTAGTTTTATGCACAGAATTAAAATAAGAAATCCCAGCTACAGAAATTGACTCATAGTACAAGCTACTCTGTCATTTCCTGAGCTACCTGGTACAGCCCATTTTAAGGGAATCACCACCTAGGGAAGAACAGAAAGAAGAAATGTCCATGCCTCTCATGGACAGAGGCATACTCTCTAGAGATGTAAAAAAAAAAAAAAGCCTGTATCAAGATTCCTCATTAGTAATGCTTTGAATCACACAGTGCCATGAGATAGGAAGAATCATCCCCTGTGGTTAGTGGATACTGAAAATAAGTAATTTTTGGTAATGCAGGGAGATTACACATGCAATCACATGTGTTTTTATGCCCTTTAGCATCCCTGCAGCTGATCAGGCCAAGGAGGTGAATGATGACCTAACAATGCCCATAACACAAAATGGTTTAGTGCAATCAAAGGAAGCTGCCTGAAGTGCCACAGAGAATCTTTTAATACCTGGAAATTTTAGAAACGTTGTGTGATTAACTAGTATCAAAAGCTCAATGTTATTCTTCAACCTCTGAAGGTAGTTTTTATTTCAGATCTGAAGAGGTGGCTTGGGTATTTCAGGGCCTGTTTTACTCCGTCTTAAATATCAGGGGCTCTGTAAAGCTCACGCATAATGTTCATGATGGGAGCAGGCTACAAGACATGCATACACAGTGTCTAGCTCTAAAATGAATATTAAGTCTGTAATTACTGCAGATACTTTTCTAGAAAATTTACCTCAGCAACAGTAGCAAAGACACCTGACTTTGTTAGCTGTAAATGAGCATCAGACTGAGAACGAGGACATCTGTAACAGGTGAACAGTATAGCTGCTATAGTCTTACCTTTTTCCCCCTAAATTTATCACTTCTGGCAGTCCCCCTTTGCACTGACCCCTGCCCCTCCTGACCCCCATGCCATAGCTGTCAGAATGGGCTGCCATCCATCACACCACAGATGGGAGCTGCCTCATGCCGAGCTGACCTGAACCACTGGGACACCTATCCAAATAGCAGAAAGTGAGGGAAAACAATTAAGCAGGGAAGGTCTCTGCCAAAGGGAAATCGGGAAGAAATGTGGAAGTTTTATTTTCTAGCTAATTAAAACCTAAACCCAACTAAATGGCAGGGATTTTGGAGGGGCCTGCTGGAAACCTGAGGAGAATTTGAATGAAGACCAGAATCCTTCTCATACTTTTTAATTAATTATCTCTCGGGGTTTTTTTGGGTTTTTTTGGGGTTTTTTTTTTGGTTTTTTTTTTATCCCCCACTCAAATTTGTCTATTTCTCTTTCTAGGTAATTTTCAGAGGTGAGAAAGGGAAAGGAAGAACTGGGGATATTGGACTAGATGATGTGGTCTTGAGGAGAGGACGCTGCTCTGAAGAGCATTAGCCAATGCACCAGCAGTCATCTCCTCTTGCCCTTCTCCTGCAATTCCTACCAAACTTTGAAACAGAACTGCATAGAAAAGAAGAAAAAGTGGGAGAGCAACAACTTCTTAGTAGTCTGCAAAGTGCAATCTCACGGAAATTTCCCTTAAATACATGGAGAGCACCTCCCAGGATTGAGGAAATCCAGTCTTGGGCTGGTTCTTTTTATTAATCCTTACCTCTAAATCATATTTTATATGTAATAACTGTGTCCCCTGTTAAGTCTGGTGAATGCTCACAGAAAGAGGACTTGTGAAAAAGGGAAAATTAATTACAAATGGTAGCAAAAGAAAGCTCCACCTCAAAGTTCCAGTGTTAACTGACAGCCGTTCTCATCCCATAGTGCTATCGTTCATGGATTAATTTGTGTGAGTCACATTGGATTAGTGAAAGCCTGGACCTGAACTTTGGCTTACTCCCACTGACCTTTGAAGAAAGGTTTTTCATATATGAAATAGCATTTATTTTGCTGTTGCTTCTGTATTAACCAAAACCAGTTATAGAGAGTAGGCATTGCATCCTGTAATATTGCTACGGCTGTGTTTTGTGTATATGTGTATGGTTAACATATTTATGTTTTTAGTATTTACAGGCTTTAGTTGCAGGGTAATTGGCAGCTGTACTTTATTTTTGTACAAGACAGGAGTTCAGCATCTTCTTCAATACTGCTGCTCATGCCAAATTATCAAAGTCAATTAATGGTGCTCATTGAAAAACGCTGGTGCAGTTTTTCATGTTGTAACATCCTGAAGGCGAAAGACCAAATGCTCACCTGATGGAAACTGGCATCTGAAAACGCTCTACAATTTGCATCGAGATCACAAGCAAGCCCTAAAGGGCCTCCCAATCCTACAAGAAGCTCCTGGTTCAGCTGGAGACTGAGCAGCCAGGAGAAGATGAACTTGGATCTTGCAAGGCTCAGCCCCTTGACACTGCCAGGAATGATCCCCTCCCACAGGCGACACAAGCCTGCGCAGGAGGGAAAAGGGCAGCTGCATTAACACTGCGCAAACAATTCCCAACGTGAAATGCCTCAAGTGGCCTTTGTCAAATGTCCATACTCCGCCCAACCTTCTGTATATAACAAGCATTTCATTCTCTAGAACAACTATTAGCTCTGGTGGGAACTAAGTATTTATCAAAACTTTGGACTAATTTTATAGTTATGTATCATGCATGTGCTGGTACACAGGTTCCCAGGCAATTACTCTGTTTGGTTTGGTATGTTTCACGTGGGCATCATCCTGACTGCTAGCAGTTCTAAAATTGACAAAATGATTGCAGCATTTAAGAAAATGACAAGAGATTGGCAAAATGTTAGTGGTACAGCCTTAAAGCTTTAAAAAAAAAACCAAAACGAAATAGATCTCAGTTCTTTTGAATACTTAAATACAGTGTAAAATAAATGTCAGCTGCATAGCATGTTCAGTCTTGTACAAAGTTCACAGATGCAAATTTGCAAGACCAGTAGACATCATATTTCAAATCCCTGTTTCTGACAAAGTACCAGTCTGAACATTTTTTTTCCCATTCATCCCCTAGGACAAAGCACGGTGTCTATAGCAGAAATGTATGTGACCAAACAGAGAGCCTCCTGCAAAACTGTATCAGCAAACATTTTGAAAAGGAAAAAAGCAATGTGTTTGTAAACATTAAATTTTAAACTGTTTTGCTTCAAATATGATTGTGATCTTTTTCTCTTATATCACTTTGTGATATGTCAGAAATATCTGTGAATAGTTGAAATACCTTGTCCTTATTTTAAATAATCAGTAAAAGAGACTGTTACTTGCTACGGATTTGGAATCTTGTTTTCATTTCTAGATTGAAAGTCTCAATTTTCATTGCAGTGAAATGAAACAAAAGATGACAATACCAGAGTGAAACAGCTCTTATTACCAGTTTCAAAAATCAAAATACATTTCACTATAATAGGAAGAGACCACTATATTTATTGTTCAGAAGGAAGAATGACAGTTTTCAACCTAACTTTAAGAAAAGTCTCACAAGTAATTTAAGAGCTTCTGCAATATTAGATGTCCATTTTACAAGAAGGAGCAGCTACCAACATTCCTCACTCTGATTCAAGTGGCACAAACTGCTGTTAGATGCCAAGGAATATCAGATTAACACATTTTAGTCTGGTTCATCATATTACTACAACTTTCTGGGATTAAGATTCCCTGGTTAAAATGAAACCCCCTATTGCTGCAAGACTGTCAGAGTTTTCTGCCATTTGTACAATGGTTCCTATGGTCCCTAGAACCCAGAATCTGAATTAATTCAGATTAATTCAAGAAGTAGACAGCGATAACTCAGGTGACAGGGGGGCAATTCAGGCCTCTGTTTCATCAGTGCATTTCACTGCTACAATAAAACATGGCCTTGTCAAGCCTTGTGACAGCTGCAGGCTGAGACAGGAGTTCAGCAGTGTGTTTGAGCTCTGGGGGAGCTGCTGTGGCTGTAGGTCAATCACCTCCCAAGCTGGTTGTGCTGTGACTCTGGGTGTTGTTTTTCTCTCCACCTTTTGAACAGACAAGGTGAGGTGACCCAGAGGTTCTGTTGTGAGGATCCTTCTCCAGTTCTTGCTCTCCAGGTGCTTTTCAGGCAGCTCCTTCCAGCCACACACCTCAGCCAGGATGCCCTTTCCATATGACCCTCAAGAAAGGGATGGAAATATGGCCTGAGGTTCTTCTATGAAGTAGATTATAGTTTTGGATTTAGTAAACAGGTAATAGAAATTCCTGCTTAGATACTTAAGCAGAAGAAATTCCACTAAATAAACATTTGATAAATATTTTCATGTTAAACCTCTTGCCAGTTTATAATTGAATGTTCTTAAAAGACATGTTCAACTCTTTTCCCCAAAGAGACTGAAAATAAGGTTCTTTAAAAATGACAGGTACTGGGACAGGCAGAGTGTGCATTTTTGAATTTGCTGACATCAAAATCAGCAGAATGGAAGGGACCAAGACAAGATTTTTGGTTCTAGATTCCATTCTATACAATGCTTTCATCTCTCATCCGAATCATGACACTAAATCACTAGTGAGTCCTTTTAGTGAAGCCAATTAATTCTGAAGAAAAGCTTCCCTAGGTTTTCTTCAATAACTCACCTGAGATTTGGAGGTCAACATTGGTTTTACCATAGTTGGACATTACAATAACTGCCCTCATAAGACTCAGATAGTCATAAGAAGACAACCCTAAACAGAAGAACATTTATGACAGCACCCTCCATCATCCTGCTCTGTTCTGCTGCAGAAAAGCTGCCACAGTAGCAGCTGCCTCCAACCCATGTGCCAGGGGTCTCCATATAAACCCCACTAGAAGTTATTTCTCCTTACAAATGAAGCACAGTATTTAGCAGAAAGAGAGCTTGATCCATAGTCTCTTGATTTTAGCAATTCATTGTGACACTCACCTTGAAAGCTGTTCAATCTGCCTTTAAAAATTTGCAACAAGAAGCTATAGCTGTCTTTAAGATTTTAATTGTGAATGTTACACATACAAGAGTTATTAATTAATTAGCAAGTGAGGTCCAGTTAAATACGAAGAAAATTTTTGTTTATATAGATCTACCTTTCAAACACCAAATTATTGAAGTTTGCCTAGTGTTTAAAACACTTTCTTACCTGTTGTTTTATCCTGACATCCTGTAGTCACACAGTGTTTTATGACTTCAGATTTTTCACATCAATTAAAAACAAAAAAAAGAAGTTGAACAACGCGTTGGTGTAAACCTGCAACTTTAGAAAGAAATGCAAAACATTTTAGTGGTAAGTTTCAGTAATTATTTGAAAGATCATTACTTCATTAACTTCCAAAGTTTGAGGAGATTCCTTTCTCAGACCTCACCTACAGCAGGCCTAGTGATACATGAGGAAATGCACTTGGAATGTCTGTAATGCTCCATTTGTTTAAAACACCAACAGACCAAAGAGCATTGGGGAGCATAAAGCCTTCAATAGACCAACAGACTGAACCACCTCTAGATTTCAGAAACCAGCCCCACCTAAGTTTTCAGGATTGTAAGTCCTAAATGAATCAAATCACATTCTAGTGGCTCTGCTCTTAACAATTCTCCTTGTGCACTTGTATGACACCTCTTCCAAAGCTTTATTCAGTGTTTGAGCAAGGAAGCCAAGATCCATCTGGCACAAAAGATAAGGATGCTTCTCTCTGTGACACAGCCAAATCCTGCTTTCCTCTGACCACAAGTTACTACAGCACTGTCCCAGTAATTTTTTTTAACTTAATACTTTGAATTTTTACCTTCTTTTCAGGCCAGGAATAGTCCTCTGTCACACTTTTCTCCTAGGTTTTACTTGCCATGCATTTCCCATGTTCTCATTTCAGACTCATCCTGAATACTCTTGATGTATTCATTTTGAGTTTGGCAAACACCTGGAAAGACAAAGCTCCTTGTTTGGGAGCTCATGTAATGTGTGCCACCTCAGCTGGTGATGACACCACCAGAATCCTTAGCAAAGACCATCCTGGCATCCAGCACAATATGAGTAGAGATCTAAATAAGTTGTGACCAGTGCCTGTTATGTTTTAAATTAGGAAAATAACTGCAAGAAATTGATTAAGGGGATTCAGAGGGGTGTCCAAGAGAGACACTGACTTTCATCTCTCTGAATTTCTGAGCTGGCTCAAAGAATGTTGCTATCTTACCTCAATTTCTTGGATCAGTTGGAGGAGAAAAGTTGTTGGAGCTCTTCAGTTTCATGTCCCAGAGTTGAATGTTCTCTCTCAAACATGCATGATTACTGCTAATAGTTTAGGGGATTCCTTTAGCTGTTTGTGAATAGACAGGGTTTGAAGCCACTGGAACTGCTCACTGGTAATAAGGTCCACAACTCTATGGTGCACATCAATTTACACAGGAATCAGGAACTGCATAGTTAGAGGGGTCATTAACCTGTGAGCAATTAATTCACTCTCCTGACATATGCCACTGGTTCCATCCTGATTTTAAAGACATTATAGTTGGGTGAAGTCTACTACTGAAGGTTGCCTCTTAGAACTGAGTGATGTTTAATTACTCACAAGGTACATCAGGCAGTTTTGTGCAGGGTTAGGAGACCTCAGCATTCTGGCAGCTCATCTGTGTATTAGCAAACAGCCCTGGCACACTCACTATGAAATTCACTGTGAACTGCTCTGCCAGGTTTTTTTTGAGTAACTTGCTTGCCAAATAAAGATATGTGACAGGCTTGGAAAAGTATTACATTAATACAAAAAACAGGCAGAGAAAGTACATGGTACATCAAGGAATGCCTTCATCACCATATGGCCTTTGATCAGATTACACTGGCACTTAGAGAGGTAGATGGGAATTTTAAGGATTCAACTACAGCTTGGCCACAAAGCTAGAGTCCACAACTTCTCACACAAGTTCTTCATAACTCTTCATCTTCATCTTTCATTAAGCCATCCCCTCCCAGGGTACCACTTCATCCAAAGAGTGTGCTTGGCATTGCAGCAAACACAAATGATGACTACCTCTCCCTGTGGCTGGCTGTGAGCAGGTGATCCCTAATGCGTGGAACTCGCTTCATTTTTCTTTCAAGCTTTGCCAGAGGTATCAGCTCTGGACAAATTCAAACTTCCATGTGCTCTAATGAAGGTAAGGAGCTTCTCATTCCCTGATATGGAAGTCTGATTTCTCCCTAAAGAGAGACCCTCACCAGAGGACACCCATTCTGTCTCTAGGGACCATGGTCTGCACTTGCTGCTCCAGCTGAAATCCCACGTGCTGCAACTGCATCTGAGTCTGCAGGTAACAAACCACACACATCCCCCCAAAGAAGGCAATACCCTGAGCATGCAGCAGACAGATTGGAACTGTGACACTGCAAGAAGCAGCTACACATGAAACTACAGGAGGTGCAGATGAGGAATGCAAGAAATCCTGCAACTTGCACTCAGCAGTTCACAACTGCAGAACAGCTGGACTCCATTTCTGGCCCTGAACTGACAAAGACTTGTGAGTTTTCCAACAGCCAGTCTGCCTGGAACAGCCTGGGAACACAGCATCTCCAAACCATATCAGGCTGCCAACAGCAACTACAAGGTAATCCTGCTGCATGCAAAATATTATGTGAGGGGGATTTTCAAGCCTTGCTATTAAAAATATCCTTGGAATGATGGCTCTGTCCTGACACTCAATACAGACAACCCCTGCTTCATGTTTCAGTGACAACAACTCCCCTTTGGGGAAGAGAAACATCCTGCACTCATAAGGGAACTGCACAGAGCTGCAGCAGAACAGGCACAGGCTGCTCCAGTGGTCTCAAGCCTTGTCCACCATCCCCTGAGAGTGCCAGGCTCCTTGTGAGCACCGTGAACACATTCAAAGGATGAGTAGAAATGTTCTTTGTGCACCTCTCCACACCCTTTTCATACTGCTGTAAGAAAGGTGAGTAAACTCACCCACAGGACAGATTCAAGAAGGAAGCAAATGCTCATATTGTGCACCCAGAGTACGCAAGTGCCATTCACTTGAACTCACAAATTCTCCTGCCACATGCTGTCCTCTTGACACTGAGCCACAGAGACTCAGGTCAACCAGCCTAACCTGCAACAGCAGCTAGTTCAGAGCAGTAACACAATTAAAAGCTTCTGCTGTCCAGCATTATTGAAGGGGAGAAACTTTATTAACAGGTCTTCGACTAGCAGAAGCCTGGACCTTTTTTACTCATCCCTTTTTCATCACCAGAGTCAGGTGAGATATTAAAATGCTGCTCAAAGAAATACATCTGACATTCTCTCCTGCTGGACAGGTCATGTCAAAGCCAAGAAACCCAAAACACTTTACAGAGGAACTTGGGCAGCTGTGAGACAAGCAAGTACATCAGACACTGATGAATTCACCACACTCCCTGGGCTATTTGTATGTGATTTACCTCAGCTTCTAGTTAATTTTTAACCGGCCCCTGCCCTTGCCAAGCAGTTGGGAAACTCACTGCACATTCTCCAGAAACAAACATCCAAGCAGCAGTTCAAAGAGGATGCTGTAAATAGAGTTTCTACTTAAAGTAAGAAATATTGTTTAAAATCCTATTTTTCATGTATCTGAAAATGAACAATTTCTTTTGCCCATGTCAAAGAATTGAAATGCAACATCCCTCCCTTCTCTGTCACATTCTACCCTGCACCACAGCTGTTTTTCTTCCCACCTAGGTACAACATGTCATTCCTATCTCATATGCAGACCACTGTAAGGACTTCAGAGTAGATTCTTCAATTAAAAGAACACTGCCAACATTCAAAGACTTTTAAAATGCTGCATTTGCACCAATACAAACCAGCACGAGGACAAGGCAAAGGGAGAGCTCTTGCAGCCTCACATTTCAGGACACTACTACTTTGCTGCAGAGCTTCCAGTCTAGCCCACAGTGACATCAACCTATCAAAAGCTCTTCAACAGAGCTGCCAGCATTTGTATAAACATTACCCTTGAAATACTCTCACCTGTAAAATGCCTCCTCTAGTTCCAGTCACTTGAACCCTTTGGGCTGGTGGAGAGGCTGAGCTGCTCATTACCAGCCCCAGTTGAGGCTCTGACTCTTGGCAGGACCCAATCCCCAGTCCTGCCACTACTGCCCCAGTGAGGGCTGGAGCCTCCAGGTATGAACAGACTCAAACCAAGGCTCTACAAATCAAACTGGAAGAGTTCCCATTTGAGCCTTCCCAGCTGGGCAGTCCATGAAGCACAGCCACCTGAATTTGCACAGCCCATCAGGCCTGCCCTGCCCACACCACAGTGCCAGGGCAGCCCCAGGAGCCGGGGATGCTGAGGGTACACTGGACTGACAGCAGGAGAGTGGGCACTGGTGCTGCTTCTAAGCATGACTAAGGCTTTGATAAAGCAGCAAGCAGCCAGGGCTGCCAACTCAGAGCTGAAGTGTTTCTTACCTTGTCCAGGGGAAGTGTGTGTGGGCTTTGGAGCTGTGTGTTCACCACAGCACAGCATGTGGGGGTACAGCTTCCCACCTTCTCTATCTCTCACCCCCCCACACTCACTTTTCCTCTTCCTCCTCCTCACAAAGCTTCCAGAGTTTCTCCAAAAGCACTTTATCCTCCAGTTTGTTCCAAGACCTCAACTTTTTTCTCTTCATCTTCCAGCTCTCTGCTGCTGCTGTGGTCTTGAGCTTTTGATGAAAAACAGGCTATCAAAGCCTTTCTCCTCAGCTGCATACTTTTAAGTTTAGGCTTCCTCATCTACAAGGAACATTGAAGTTGGGTATCAAGAACTGCACCTGGCAGCATTTTCCAGATCCTGCCCAAACAATAATAAAGTTTCTTTGCCTCAGGACTTGCTGAACCCAAACACTGTTTTCTCTGGCACGAGAGGCCAATTTACTTATCGAGATAAATATTAAGCAAACAGGAATTTTTTGACTTTAGGAACAAAGAAGCTAGAACATTTTCCTGCCGCCTCAGTCACACCCCTTGTGCCTGTAATGCTGAGCTATTTTTAAAAATTAATTCCTGTGGTATTTTCCTAATAGCCATAAAGCAGCAGGGCATTCTCTGAAACACACTTTACTATTATTACTCCTTCTATGCCTTCTGACAATGACCTTCCAAATTCAGATAGATTAGCCAGCTGTCAAAAGAAAAAAAAATTATTCTCTTTGTAGCCTTTCCTCTATTGCTTGTTTTCCCCAGGCAGCAGCTCAGATCTGGCAGGAAACCAACTTAGTTCCTGCCCTAAGACTCCATCACATTTTTGAAAAGTCCATATCCTGAATGTTGCAGTTTGGGCCTTCTGCATACTAAAAAAAGATAATAAAACCTTGTATCTTTCGCCAGTGTTTCAGCAAACAAAAACAGTGAACCAAACCCAAGTGAAGAACTGTTGCCCATCCATGTAATAACACTCTTAATACCCTAAAACAAGTAAGATTACTATTTTAAATTGGCCAAGGTGCACCAACATCAGCCATTTAACAATCATTTCAACAATCATATAATTTCCTTCATCCAGGAGATGACAGGTAAAAGGAGTTTGTGACCTAGCTAGTAGTTTTATAAAAGCACAGAATCCTTAGCAAATGATGATACAAATCCATATCAGTGTGAGGACCTCTTGTTAAAATAGCAGGCAAAGACACGGGGCACTTAGATGTTCTCTCTTCTGTGTATTTGTTCTCTGGTATAAAATGCAGAACATTTTTTCTAAGTCTATGTAAATATAAACAAAGATTAAAATTAGGAAAAATATCTCTTTTTCCTGATTTCATCGTCTGAACTCTCAATTAAACTCCTCAGTAAGCATTATTTTCTATGCATACCCACAATTTATTCCTGCTTGCCCATGGTCCATGCCAGGGTAGAGCACTCCAAGCAATCAACCTTTTGCTCCCAGCTCCTGACCTAATTTCTTTTTTTCCCATCCTTTTACGTGTTCCAGGCCACCTCCTAATGCTGAAATCAGATTTTGCTGCCTGAGGCAAGAGAAAGGATAGTGCAACATACCCTTATGAAGAAGGGATTGCCTCTTGCCATGTTCTCTACCTGCCAGAGCAGGTCTGCAGGCATGTGTCACCCCTGCTGCTTCCCTCAGCAATGTTTGTGAGGCCACAAGATGTGGCAAGCTCTGAGGCAACCCCTCAAGGCTCTGGTTTGCATCTTGTCACACTCCTCCTGCTACTGCCACCACACCCTTAGACAAAAGCCTCTTTCAAGTCAAAACCCAAGTTACTGACACACAATGAGTCCCACAGCTGGTAATGGCAGATTTCGAAATTCAGAATTTTTACCCTGCCTGTTAATGCTCTTTTCTCTCTTCTCAGTGTGCCCACCTGTGTCCTAGGGAGGAGATGAACACAAGATACTGTGAGACACCTGCAGGTCAGAGCTTCACCCATCAGTACAGCCCACCCATGTCACCTCCCTCCAGGGGCTCACACTGCAGAGACAGCACAGCACAGCTGAGTGTTACTGCCACACTGGGAAAGTACAGTCACAGCAAATCGGTAATAAAGGTTTTAGTTCACACTGTGCTCTTTTATCATCAGCTGATATTCTGGCCCACCAATTCCACCATCATTCATTTAGTCAGAAATTATATTCCATTCTCACGTATGTCAGAATCACAAATTTTACTTTGTTTCTTCCATGTCAAAGTTAAGGAAAAAAACTGGTGGTGGGTTGAAGAGCTCCCTAAAGCCAAATTCTAATAATTGCTGGATGAGAAAACAACAAACAAAAGGTTATCAACAATTTCTACCTAGAAAAAAAACAAACAAAAAATTATCAACAACTTCTTCCTAGTTTCAGAAAGCAAACAGGAAAAAGACTTCAACAAAAAAAAGCTGAATTCCATGAAAAAAAAGTAATTTTTTCCTTCCAGTCAATATTTCTTGCAATAATGCCAGAGATTTATCTGCATTTCTAGCCTCTTTATTTGTTCTCAAAGACACTGAAAATTAAAAAAAAAAATAAAATCAACTTTCAACCTCCTCTGACGAAACTTCAACGAAGTGGAACAGATAAGAAGTTGAGCATGCCTCTAGCAGGCAGTCAATTCCCATACTACACAGTTATTTATATAGTAGGAACAAGATATATATTTTATATATGCATATATGAAAAAAAACATATACCTATTTATGCATCCAGGTAACACATGTAAGAAGGACAAACACTTGAGAAGTATTGCCAAGGCTGGTCAGTGCTGGAAAGCAGGACCTCCCAAATCTGTCCCTAGAGGATTCTGAGGCAGCAGACACTACCTAAGAAGGAAAGACCTCCCCTAGTGCCAGGTTCTCCCCATTTCACAGGTGCAAATCCTCAACAGGTTGTCAGGCTCTGCTTCTTTTAACAACAGCCTTCAGTCTCCTGACATTTAAAAAGGGTTCAAAGAAACATAACATGAGCTAGTTAAAAAATACCATGTGGAGGGCGTACACACACCCACCCTGCTCTAAGCCAAAAATCACAGAAAGCGAAGTTTGTACAGCCTAATAGCACATCCTACTTGTCCCCCCTCTCCTGCAGAACCCCTCCAAAACAGTATCTGCCTTATTGCCTTGCCTGGTGTGCTTTGAATGCCCCAGTGAACCCCTCTTCTGTGCCTGGCACAACTGGGCAGAGCCTGGCACCTCCAGGGGTACCTGATGTTAACAGAGGATGGAGGGATCACGCTGCAGTACTTTTCCTGACCTCCAGCCAGAAGGTTTGTTTTACCTAATTTGAAGCTCCTCCTCTTGAAGACCACCCAAAATATCTTTTTACAGTTCAGGTTGTATCTTAATCACCTGGCCAAAGTTGAGGTCTGCAGCTCTTTTGATCTCTTGTGGTTAATTGAACTTCTCACTCACTTTGCCACTGTTGATGTTGCTCTCAGATGCAGGGACTGCTACAAAGAGAAGAAAAAATGATCAAGAAATAAATGATAAATAATACATAATGGTAAACCACCAGCACCACCAGTATTCTGTCTCTTTGCTGGGAAAATTCTACATGTCCCAGATTTCCACTACAGTGTCATTTTATTAAAAAAAAAAAAAGAAGTTAACTGTATCACCAACCCTGCTGAATAAAACAACAGAAGGTTACAGACTGTGCAATGAGTAGCCAGGCAACCAGGCTTCCTGCATGACAGTTCTGGGATATTTTGAGGTCCCAGAGCCTGATAGCAGCCCTAGATTACTGCCTCCTAGCAATGCCTCCAGGCTGCTCTTCCTGCCATGCAATCCATCACTGCTCTGCTGCTAACATCAGCCTGCTCCGAATGCCAGGAGTCCAGCTATGGGTCAGGGTGTATTTCACACCACCTTTGTGCTGATGTTAAACTGATGACACAACGTGTCAGGAGAGGAGGCACTGGGCTCTCAGACTAGAAAACATCTAAAGATTTGATGGAGAAAATCCTGTGTCACTCCAAGAGAAAGATTGCTTTTGGAAAGACAGTAGTGCCTGGATAGGTGATGCTACAATAATTAATAATTACAATAATTAATTTTTTTATACTCTGCCACTGTGATCCATGAGAGATCTTACACTAGATGCTGTATGAACAAGGAGGCCTTTTTCAGGGGAATCCCACCTGTCATGCCATTTGCTTTACCAGATAAAAATCCCCAAACCAGTCTTCTCATCTCTTCTTTAAGGTATTTTTAATGTGCAAAGATTATTAAAAAAAAGAAAGACAAAAAAAGACTTGACCCTTGCAGTACCCTCCTGACTGGTAAAGTGCCATCATCCGAAGGAAACCTCACTCAGATGAATTCAGCATAGCCTGATAACAGCACTTGAAGCTTTTTTTCACTCAGCATTATAAAACTGTTTGTCTCCTGAGTGTAAGAGTTTCACTTCAGGCCCTGCCAAGGTCAATATGCAAGATAAATAGTCTCCCCACTCATGGCCTAGTGGGAGGTCTCTTGAGCACCTCAGGTTTGCCATGCAATATGTGGGGAAAAATGACATCCAACATTTCACATGCTAAATTATGTCGGATTTCACAATGCAAGCAAGACTTTTCTTCAGCTGCTCTGTTCTTACTCTCTCTGATACAGAAAAGAAGGAATCCTCTCTAAATCAGAGATACTTTGACTCACATCAGTAGAAAAAAAAAAAAAATCAGTATTTCTTATAAGGAATTTCTACGAACAAAGGTTAAGCTGAAGAGGAGTCAAACTCCTCCATGAAAAGTTAAGTGCCTGGAACTCAGGAGAAGGGGGATTGGGGAAGGTGAGAGAAACACCATCACTCACCCCCAAAACAGAAAGAGATTAATTTTAAGAATTCTCTCCCCCACAATATCATCCTTGAAAAACACTCTTTCCCCCTTAAAAATCAATATATCTTTAATAGCAATATTATCAAAATTTATTTTTGTTATTGTTTTGCCAGTGAAGGTCTGTATAATACACTCTGAATAATCTTTTCTCCAAAGGAACCCATAAGTTTTCACAGTTTTCATAGATTTTGGCCTGGAATGAATATGTGGCCTGATAAAGTTCAATGGCATTCTCTGAAATGTAACTGCTGTACATTTCACTTGGCAAAAAGATGTTTATAATTCAGAGGTCTACATATTCCTCAAGACATCTTGGTTATTCAATTAAGTTAATAATGAAAGAAGAGTCATTTGTAGGAACAATCTGGTAGCCCAAAGAAGGAACTTTACACCTGAGGGCACACCAACACATGCATGAAAAGGTGAAGCGAGTTTATCTTGGTTGGACTCTATTTGTACAGTTTGTGTCAATCCACAGCATTTCACTATTGGTACAGCTACTGCTGTCTGCACTACCAAGCTAGAAAAGACTAATTAAATCTAGTTAACTCTGAGTCCTGACCCAAATGTGTCCAACAAACCTCCCCTTTTTAATTTTCAGCAAGTGTGAGCTATTGAGACTTGTCAGAGATACTGACATCTAAATATGCTTCACAAACTTCTGAGTTTTGACTGCTTCACTATATTTCCTGAATGCCTACAATTTTCCTCCTCTGAATAACACAACTCATCTGTGTCAAAATATATTTATCATCTGTTAATTTCCATTCTTCTGCTCAGACAGTTATTTCACACCTCCAGCAGACAAGGGCAGTGCAATGGCAGGGCATCACGCTGCTTCCCTAACATCACAGAGGAGGTTACAGCAGTTCCCCCCTCTTCAGTGTGTGCACTTGGCAGTCTTCTGAATAGATTTCCAGCAAAGGATAAACCAGATATGTTTTTTCAGTTTTAAGACACCTCTCCCTGCGTTCATAGAGTCCACTTTGACTCTTTCAATTTAAGGAGAGATGCAGCTTTTCTTGTTCTGCAGTAATTGATGAAGGCTATTTCCTAAAAAAAAATTCATGGGGAAGTTAAACCCTACAGAAAACATTTCATAAATGATAAAAAGTTGTCACTTTTGACAATTCCAAGAGAAAACAACAAACCAGAAAACAACAAACCTGGAAACAAGTATGTTTTAAAGGAGGAAGAGGCAATTCTTAAATGGAACTGAATCCATGGATCTGACACAGCAGTGATACACCTGGATAGAATTCCACTTCTTGACTATCCATGTCAAATATTAAAAAAGAAAACAAGTAAATTCTAGTGTGGAATAACTCAATTTCTCATAGCAAAGCTCTCCATTTGATTAAACCACTACATCCTGTCTTTCAGTCAAACTGAACTCAGTTTTGCTTTCACATAATTCTACTCTATGCTGCTTCCTTGCTACCAGCAGAGTGGGTGTATTTTTCCATAAGAAAGTGCTGGCAGAAGTGCAAAGGAAATGTACTTTCATAATCATCATGCTCGCACCCTAATGCCCAACTGAAACAAAAGCTGAGTAAATCAATTGTTTTCTTTTTTGGTGAATCAGGTGGCCAGCACCAGCTCTCTCCCACCCACACCTCGTTTGACAGATGCCACTCGACAGCAGCAGCACAGATGCCCCCTGAATGCTGCCCTGTCAGCACAGCACTGCAGCCTCTCATTAGGACAACGTTAATTTAATTAAGAATATTTTAACACAGACAAAAGGAGATTAAAAAGCCTGTCAGTCATTGTATACAGTTTCCCAATTTCTGTTCTTTGAATATATGAGCTCAACACAAGCTGCCACTGATACACCTATAAGTGCTCTTTACAGCACAGTGTCTGTAGCACACAATGAACACCCTCTTTACCTCACACATTTACTCAGCTCAGTGGCAGAGTCTCATCCCCTAAACTACTCTAAAAAAGTGGTTGCTTTTTGAAATTGCCTTACAATGTTCTCAGATTCCAAAAAAGAATCTTGTCCAAAAAGATGTCAGATGTGGTTCTTTTTAAAAATATACCTGAGAGGATTCCTTCTGCAGCATGGAAAGGGAAGAGAGTTAACACCTTGGACAGCTGATGAACACAAAATCTTCCTGCCATAAATTCAGGTTAACAGCAGTTAGCATTGCTACTTGAAGAGCTAAGCTTTGTCTACAGCTTTCATCCCTGAGCCTTGAGGGAAGGTGCTCCAAGGGGACCCCTGGTCTGGAGAATACCTGTTTGCAGTATTGCACATGGACATCTGAGGGCTGAAACAGCCCTTGAGTCAGGCAGGCTGAACACCCCACTAAAGCTGGCAATCTGCAACAACAACATTTCTCCTTAATGCCCAGTCTGGTAAAATTTCACACTCAGATAGCTCTACCAAAATCGTGCTACCAAATGCCAGATTATCACATCATTCCACTGATTTGCACTGGGATACACTCCCTGAAACACATCCAAGAAATGCCACAAAAGCATGCAGCTAGAAATGGCAAAAATTAAAACCCCAGAAAACAAAAAAGGGAGGTAACAATAGGAGAATTCATTGCAGGAACAGCAGCATATCAGAGCAATGACAGAAAAACAAGCCCTAACAGCATAGAGAAGACATGCAGAACAAATGTGACATCTATCACTGTATTAAGGATTTGGAAAGACAGAGAAATCAAACACTGGAGCACACAGTCAAGGTTCCCCCTACAGTTCAGTATGGAAGTTTCTGGCCAAAACCATGTTGTTTACTATAAGCTTCAGTATTGCCTCAGTATTCATTCAGGGGCAGATCAGACTCAAAGTTTTCTTCCTAAAAGTGACTGTTTCTTACTCACCATGAATCCTAATAAAAGACACAGGGTATGAGACAGATCCAGAAAATACCCAGCCTGCATTGCTTCATTTTATGTATTTTTTTCTGTGTCCAAATCTACTTCATTGCTTTTGCCTGATGCTTTTAACAAGAAGAGTGCCCAGCTAGGTCCCCAGCTAAAAATGCATTATGATCTTTGCTGAGTAGGACTATTGGATTTACTCCACTGTTTGAGCAGCTGTCTAAGCCTAAACTACTACTCTAAGCCTGATATTCAGTTTGCTGCATTAATGTCAGATTTCCTGTGTGCAATTTTAACTGTAAAGAAATTGGTCTGACCAGAGGCTGAGTGAGAACATTTATACCCTTGCAGGTGGTGTGAAGAGAAGAGAGACAATAACTGGCTGGCATGAAACAGAATCTCTGTCACAGGGGAAAAATGGACACTTGTATCCTTCATGATTCTGGTTAACACCCAGCCTTTCATCTCCAAGCTGAATGATTGCCACTGGAAGACACTCAAGTCTTGCTCCATAGTTGTATACAAATCCTAAAGACATTAAGGGAAACAGTAGTTGGCTAAAACCAAAAACCCTGGGCATGAAAAACCAACACAATCAACATCAGTGCTACTTCTGGTGAATAACCATTGCCATAACTGAGAATTGAAAAAGGGGGGAAAAGAAATCTAAAGAGAGAGTCTTCTACATTCTATAAAATAAACTGCTCATGTCTCAGCATACCCTTATGTCATGAATGTGCCACAGGACACTTGACCTGTTAAACAACTGCCCATGAGATGTAAATGCCTATCTGAAAATCTTCTCTTTGGCATGAAATGTTCTGCACACTGTGCTTTGAACGCCTTCCGTGAATCTGAACTGTTGACTCCCTAATGAGATGTGTCCCTCATTTATGCCTGACTGGGCCTTAGACGTCCCAAAGAGGCCAGACCTACCTGAGGGGCTCTGCAAAGCAAACACCAGCTTCAGGAAAGGCAGTAAACACAAGAATACCTCTTAAACAAATAATTACACAAGCGCAATACAGGGAGAACTAATGCATTCCAGGCTCACACTAGTTGAGAGTTTCTGGATAACAAATTAGTTCAGCAACACCTGACATTAATCCCTTTGCTCTCTGTACATACTAAGTTGCTCCCATGTTGTCTGTGGCTAACAGATAGAGTATGGGGAGCTGTCTCTTACCTGAAAGGACTCTAAATTCTGAAAAAAAGTAGAGAAAGTAAATACTAAAGAGTGAAGTTTCTACTCTGTTTTAATGGTAAAAACCCTTCCATGCTGACAGTACATTCTAAATGCCTACACAAACATTTTATTTGACTTTGCAGGTCTCCTAGTTTTCCCCAGCCCTTCTGCTCCCTCTGAATGGGTCTGAAGTTCAAATTCTTCCAGTAATACCTGACTGCAAGTCCCACTTATACTGCCAATATTCTCCAGCCCTACTGATATCTAGAGAGGCCCACTTGGAGACTGAAGACTCTGGATTTTTTGATTAAGCTACAGTAAAATATTCCTTTTAATTAAGCATAATTTTGTATAATTAATCTCCACATAAAGCATTAATCTACCTTGATATCTCAGATTTCCCCAGAGAAAACGTTTACAGTTCAAATGAATCCCTCCATGTATCATCATAAATCATTGTATCTTGGTAATGCAGCCTGCAAGTACAAAGAGCTTCCCACACAAAACAGAATATATATGTCACATACAGCACACACATGAATTCCAGCCTCCAGCAAAACAAATCCTGCTACAAGATGCTCCAATGTGAGCCAATCTGTCAGCATCAGCAAGGCTCTCCCCCTTGACAGCTCTGGTGCTTCACATATGTCAGCAACCCAGGAATCATCAGTATGAGCCAACTCAACAACAACAACCTGGCCACCAGGAAGTCTAGTTTACCAGACTTCTTTGGGAAACTGTTCCCTAAATTCCTGTTCTTACCTACTCAAATCAAGGCTGAGTTCCATTACCTGGAAAATGAGGCAGGGGAAGTAGGCAGGCAATGACAGCCTATGTTCACATAGAAATTAAAACTGGGAGCATGCAGGACAGGCCTAAAAAAGAACCAGGGCTATCATTTGCTGAATGAGTTTGATTGAGCAATGGACAAATTTGAGTAGAACACCTACTCTACTCAGCCCCTCTGTCTTCTGCACACTCCTTTGTGTTCACGGACATAAACTTCCCAGAATTTAATCACCTTGATGACAACAATATAATTTCAACTTCCTTAGTATGTCACTTTTAAAAGCTACAATAAATAATGGCTTTTGGTCCAAATACTGTTTTTCTTCTAAATATTCCAAAAATATGCTTGGATAATTGTTATTTCTTGACTGCAAAGAACAACCTTATAGTGGATGGACTTATGTATGGGAAATCCCATGGTTTCCCAAGCTCCATGATGAATATTAAAAAAACACCCAGAAGAATCCCCCAAACTCTGGGCACTGAAATAGGTGGTAAAAAAAATAGAAAAGGGAGGAAAAAAACCCATTCCTAAAATGTATTAAGTACATGAGCATTCATACACAAAACCTACTTACAGCATGATTCTTCTGGAATTTAATTTATAGTTTTGGAGAGTTTGATATGACCAAAGGTTATGAGCCTTTCTTTCAGCCAGGCTTGCCTGCCTCTTCTGTGAAGCTCCCACTGAACTAGACTGTAGGTGGGAGAGGATGATTACTTACTGTTTTGCACTCTGGGCAGGCTTTCAACATCAGCCAAAAAGTAATCAGCAGTTACAAATTGTAATTTGTGACACAGACCAAGCTGAGCACTGGTTGAGCATTCTGGCTGCACACTGTCTCCTTGCCAAGAGTTAATTTTTTTTTCCTTGGAAGCTATGCCACTTCCAAATCCGAGTAAAGGCACCCTTTACACAAGGAGTACCTCCCCTAGAGCAGGTCCCTGAAACAAAACATGACCTAATTGTAGACTGCAGCTCTATCACTAGAGGCAAGAAAGGTTCCTCCAACTTCTGACAGTAACTGCTTGCAAATGGGATGTGCTCCTTGACCAGGAGAAGTTCCAGGACTGGAGTGTGCACTCTCAGGGCTGTTTACATCCCTCCAACACGTCTTTGGTGGGTGGCCTTTCTCCACTTTGGTTTTGAATGTTTCTAGCCTCTCCTCTTTCCCTTGAAGCACCATCATCATCATCATCATCATCATCATCATCATCATTATTATTATTATTATTATTACAACTATTCCTTTGTGTGATTAAGGCTCTCTGGCTATAAGGAAGTATTTTAACTTTTGGCTTAATAAAAAAAACCAACAATGTAGCAGGAATCCTTCAGGTCTTTGAGTGGATTCAGGCAAAGCTTAAGTTTTGATCATCCCTGCTAATTGTTTCTAGTCAGATCAGAACAAAGCATTTAAGGAACTTAAGCCTATATCTAACTTAAAGCAAGGAGTCATGACATCTTCAATCTGAAGGTGCCTCAGATCATCTTTGCATTGTGCTGAATCTCTAAAACAGTGAAGAGAGCAATCTTCATGCCTGCTAATATCTGAACTTCTTAAGGTTTCTTATTAAAAAGCACTTCCGTGAAAATGAAATCTGAAGCAGGGTCAGCAGAGACTTTAGGAGGATTTTGTAGTCTTTTGTAGTTTTGTAGTCTAAGTTTTCATAAGGAAAATGGGTGCAGGAGATTTTTTTTTCATTTAATCAACTAAATGAGATCAGTAAAGACAAATGCCATCAATGAATGCCTCACTTAGGCTTGTTCTACTGCACAGGCAGAATGAGTGGCCTGCAAAACAGCTTAACACCACCAAAGGGATGGCTTTGCCAGTATTTCCCACTGAAACCATTTACTGGCAGTAATATAAATCCTGACCCTTTTAAGGACAAATTTTCCAAGCTCAAGTTCAAGTTTTGAAATGTTTGGCACTGAGCATGGAGGCCTGATTTTCAGGAACTTGGGTCCCATCTAGACATTTAACAAAGGGTTTAGATTTTTGCAATACCTCTGTGTACGTAACTGAAGACTTCTGAAAACTGACCAGGAGTTACAAGCAGCTGTTTCTATGGGATGGAATGACTTTACTTAGCATGGTTCACCCCTTGTGGCACAGACACAAGTCTGATGTTTCTGCACAAAACTGCAAAAGTCCAATGCTGTAGTAATCTATCAAGGTGTTGTAAATTGTGAACAGGTGAGGCTCTGCAACACAGCATTGCAGCAAGTGAACAGGTGTACAAGGGAGATCCCTAATATCTGTATGTTTAGATTACTGCTACCATGACCATCTATCACACAACTTTTATGTAAAGCACATACACTTGAGCTGCTTGAATTTTCCAGTGCCTGTCTTTTCCCACTAATTAAAAAAAAAGGAAGAAAAGGAAAAAAAAAAAGAAGGCAGGCACCTTGTCTTTGCCAGAAGAGGAGGAGACAGTTCATGGCAGAGTCCCAGGATGTGCTCACCCAAGAGCAGCCCCAGTCCATGAGGGATTGGTGCTCCTGTAACGAGCAGTGAGCAAGAGGCTGTAGATTGAAGCACGAGCTCTACATGTCAATTATTCTACCTTGCCAGGAAAGAGTAATTAGAGAATAACTCCCTGATGCCTTCAACTCTCTCCTGCTACCCCCACTGGTTCGCATCCATCACCATGAAGACTTCTCTCAGTGATTCATCACAGGAGGAATGCCTTTCCAAGGGAGGCACTGAGAGGAATTTTCCACTTCTCCCTGCCTTCCGTCCACTGTGCACAGCAGCTATCTCACTTCATTACAAGCCAAGATTCCAATGTCAGTGGCTTCAGGCATTTATTAATAAGGAACAAGGAACTTCCAGGAACAGAAAACACAATGAGTGCATTAAAAAACTATTCTGAGAAAGAAAACTCATCCCATGTTTCCAAAAAGTAAGGTGAGCTAAAGGTAAGGCCCTATGAAAAGCTGAATGAAGTCCTGAAGGGAGGGAAGGAGGGCCTCTAAAATGCTCAGTAAAAGCACTATTAGGCAGGATGACAGCAAAGAAACACAGATAAATAATGGTTTATCTTTAGGGCTTTAAGAAGAAATATAGGGTAATTGTATATTTGCACATATAGGACCAAGAGCCACAAAACATTTTGAAAGAATTAATTAGAACAATTGAGCTCAGGTATACTGCAACAGCACTGGGTTCTAACTTCCCATTTTGCTCATTTCTTCTTGAAAAGTAATTGCAAAGTTTATCTCTGAAGTGACAAGTGGACTTTTCCAGTTTAGCCCTCGGATTAACATGTATTTATGTGCACTGTACACCTATACAATTACTGCAAAGGAGAAATTTAATTATTACAACCTCTGAGCTATTCTAACTAGGTTCAGAGTATTGACTGAGGGATCTGGGGTTGTTTAACCTGCAGAAAAGGAGACTCAGGGGTGACCTTATCACTCTCTACAACTTCCTGAAAGGTGTTTGTGGTCAGGTGGGGGTCGGTCTCTTTCTCCGGACAGCAACTGAGAGGACACAGCCTTATGCTGCAACAAGGGAAATTTAGGTTGGATGTTAGGAAAAAGTTCTTCATGGGAAGAGTGAAGAGTGATAAAATACTGGAATGGTCTGCCTGGGGAGGTGGTGGAGTCACCATCCCTGGATGTGTTTAAAAAAAGACTGGATGTGGCACTTGGTGCCACGGTCCAGTTGAGGTATTGGGGCATCGGTTGGACTCGACAATCTTGAAGGTCTCTTCCAACCTAGGGATTCTGTGATCCTCCAAAAAGAGATAGCAGTTTTTAACAATCTTGTCAATTTAAAGTAAGCTGTTCCCCAACTATATTGTATTCATAGATATATACCCATAAAGTTTTATACTAAAATAAGTTCTCCATGCTCCTTCCTCCAGGTACTTATTGTACATGGGACATCTCTCCAGACCTGGAGTATGGGCATTACAGTGCCTGAAGAGCTGCCATTGAACTGGTTCCACACTGAGGACATACAAAACTTGAAAGCTAACAAGTTCCTTTTTGAAGACAACATCCTACATGTGATGACACCTTTAAGGCTGGAGAAACAACGTTGTTTACTTAAAGCAAAGATGTAAAATCAGAGATATTAGCTTGCTCAAATTTCAAAGGACTTGAGAAACACATTTATGGTAGCAAATGAACCAAGTCAAATCAAGTTAACTAACAAAATGGCAAGAATGTCACCCCATAATTATTACACTTACCTCTTCTGTACTCTCAGTTTTACTCTTTTTGGCCAGCTCAGCTGAAAAAAGTTGATACCACCAGACACTATTTCTCTCTAAAATAAAGTAATGACAGATAATTCTAGATAGACAAAGAGGAAACATTTAATACTGCTTCAGCTAGGAAACATTAATTTAACCAGTGATCTGCAACTTTTTGATGGATTTTTCCCATTGAATCCAATTATTACCACATTGCTTTACTGTATCTGCTCTTTTTGACAGATATAAGGACCTATCACCAGGGAAGGAAAATACTTGAATTATGGGAGTGCACGCACTGGGGTCTCTCTACCTTTATACGCAAGACCACTATTAGAGATTAATCGGAATATGGATTTACAGTATGCTTAAACAAATTTTGGGAAAAGGCTTTACAAAAAATACTTACAAATTGATTCAGTGGTCCTATGCTTTTTAAGATTCTTTAAATTCTGTCCAACACTGGTTTATTAAATGCTGATATAATGACAGACATATAACAACTCTGAATTGTCTTCAATCACACATGCTTAGGGAAAGTAGAATTTTTAAACGTACATGAATAGAATACAGATTCTGTTGACATAGAACAGAGATTGTTTTCCAACAGGTATTTTGGTGCTATTATTTAAAAGACATTACCAGTAACAAACTTAAAGCTTTATGGTTACTTGAAAAGCAAATTAAACACTATTTTCCAAACAAGCCTGCAGTTTCTGGCATCAGCTTTCTACTGAGTCTGGAAACCTAAAAGATTGACAATACCAACATTATAGCTTAGCATTCAAAGAAAAAGGAAAATCTGCAATTTTTCTAGGCAAATATACAAATCTGATGTTAGCTAAGTCAGCACAGATCAAGTTTCATTACTTCTCCTGGAAAGAAACACTTTTGGGAAAAATAATAATTCTTTCAGTTAATTTTCACAAGCTGGGCCCAACAAAAAGAATTAAAAATAGCAAGATAAGACTGATGACAGTAAAGTTTCTAACAACAATGGAAGAGACCAGTCTGACTCATCAGCAAAGAAAAGATAAATGGAAATGGGAGATTAAAAGGTCATACTCAGTCCCACACAATTCCCAGACCTCTTAGTAACTCTATCTGAACACTGTGAAAGCTAAATAAAGACAGACCTAATTTTCTGTATTAACTGAAGGAACTTGATAAGCTACTAAAAGTACAAATTAAATCTCGAAAAGTGATATTCTGTACAACATTTGCACCCTGTAAATAAGAGCAGCAAGTATGTCTCAGGCCACAGAATTAACAGACTCTCACAGTACCTCCTTCAATAATAACATGAGTGATGCAGCTGCAGAACTAAGTCATGCCACTTGGGGTTTTTTGCTTTGTTGAGTTTTGTGTGATGCAGCTCTGAAGTCCAGCTAAGAGATACTCCAATAAAAATCTTCCTTAGTTAACTAAAAAATCAAAGGAAGTCTAGATACTGATATCCAGAAGGTCACAGAAATAAGATCATACCACTGTGTGATGCCTACACAGATGATGAGTGCACAAAGGCACGGGCAACACACTGAAGTGCAGTGGTCTTGTTAGTAAGCCTAAGGATAGATTAAAACCAGGAAAAAGAAGCAAGGAATGAATCACATGAAATTTAACCCTTATCCACTCTGACAAGTTATTCAGCCTTTAGCAGTTCAAGCAATCATCCTGGCAATCAGAAAAATAAATTACCTAAATGAAAGAATACATACCAGAGTCTGCTCAGCTGCTACCGTTACTGTTTCTAGCTCAGAAATACCAGGAAGAGTCCACCAAAAGATTCTACCAAGAAAGACTACCAGTGGGAAGAACATAATTTAAAAGGGAAGACTTATGCTAAATTGAAACAACAACAAAACATCTCAAAAATCAACAAAACCTCCCCAAAATCAACAAACCAGAACTACCTTAAGTGAACCACATTAGTGAAAGTTAGAGTCCAGTAAACACTGTGACTTTCCTCATTTCTGCTATGTTAGGTGAGCTGCTCTTATCCTGAACTGGGAAGGTACTGTAGTCATAGAGAAGCCAGGCATGGAGAAACCAGGATGACAAAGGGAAACAAAATGGGTGCAGGAAGGGAGTTCCTAGGATATGAACAAATAGGCTTAGTCTTTGCTCCAAAATAGTGGGCCAAACGGGACAAATATCCAGTTGTGAAAACAAAATAAATCCCAAGGAACTTAGATGCAGATTGCAATAAAAAGCTCAAAGGACTGTATACTGTCTGAAGAAGGACACTCCAGTGCCAGCAGCAATTGTTTCATAGTCTGCAATGACCAACAGGTGTAAGGCTGCCAAAAGAAAATTAATTCCTCTGCATTTTTCAGAAGCCCACCTGGGGACTCTCTGGGAATATGACTGTCCTGGCAGGAAGCTATAGGCCCACGTGGCTGGGGCAGATTCAGGATGTTTTTAAAATGGTAGGAAAAAACAGACCAAGAGAGGCTGCATTTTCCAGGCCCAACAGCGGGAAACATTTAGTTAGGATATTTTTATGTTAGCAGCAGAAGACACCAACATGGAACATTGTTTTTTTTTCTCCTACTAGATCTTTATGGCATCCAGTTGCAGTCTGAAACAGAGAATGGTACACCTGGACAAACCATGCTTCTAGAAATGCACAGGTTTGGAAAACTCAGCCTCCAGAAATCTTTCAAGAGCGCTATAAAACCTTCTGCTTGCTCCACCGAGAGAATGAAGACTTCCTCCTTCAGCACCTCTCACGAAGTCTTATCTTCCACAGTTTCAGTTCAAAAAACCCCTCCCAAAACCACAAACCCCCAAACCCACAACACTAAAAAAACTCCACAGAACAAGTGATCAGGTTGGCTGTGATGTATAGACACCTTTCCTAGCCTTTCACTCAGAACTCTGTTTTGGAAACCTGTTGTGACAGAAAAAAAACCAAAGTTAGCTGCTGCAATGTTCTGTTTGCCAAATTAAAACTATTCCCTATTCCTGACATAAAATCCTCAAATAAGGCATACAATAATCCCATCTCCAGAGCAAATCCTCCTTAGCCTACAGTGAGCTTGTACTGTGGAAACTGCCATGTTTCAGATGAGGCTCTAATAAAAGAGCAGGGTGTCAAATTCACGTTGCAAGCCAATATGTGACTGTAACCAGGTGAACAGGTCTTTGGTGTAGTTTTGTTAATTTTACAAAATACATTTTAATCCTCACACTTCAGTGATTATTAAGCCTCATGTCACATCAGTTTTTTCCTGCTTTAAAAATATAAAAAGATAAATCTAACACTTCCTTGTCTTCTAAAACACATTCTTCCACATTCCCATTTAATTTCACTGCCATATTGACAGTCGTACATGAACATAACTGGTTTTCCTGGATTAAATGTAGCATTTTCAAGGAGCATTCTTGAAGACAGATTCTTTTATCTTCCTAGCCTTCCTCCCATCTCCAGCATTACTTTTAGAATAATGGACCTGACAAGATAGCAAACCTAACATGGGATTTTGAGGAGGAGGAATTAAGGTGTTGGGGTATTTCCCCCACATCTCTTGAAAGGTGGCAGTTGTCTGAATCAAGTTTATTTTTAGTTTTTCAGCAAGAGATATGCCAATTCCTGCTTCTGTCAGTGCTTTAAATGCTTTTTGCTTCTTACTGCAAAGTAATTCCCACATCTTTACTACACAGCTACCTTATGCCCTTTGTGGGAGCCTGCTTTCACTCATCTGCAGCACTTGCATTCAGCCTAGTTCAAAAACAGGTTGCTGTCCCACTCTGTCAGTTTTAAAGTTCATGTTCAAGGACTTAAAAAATCCCCAAGAAAATTGACACCACTAGCTGAAAGAGCAAAGGGCCAAAGGAAACTCTCAACTTCCAATTCATACAAGAGTGATAATTCTAGAATGTTTTCACATGAAAATTAAAATTGCAACGTTTCCTTCCAAGGCATGAGCTTCTAAATGGAAGCATGTTATTAAGAATAAATGATTTATACTCCTAAGACACAGCGCTATTGAAAGCCTACTTTTCTGGTAACTGCAATTGTTTCAGAAATTGTTACATTTGATATGATTGTAGAAATAGACTCTTAAATTCACCACAGAGTAGAAGAAATTTTCCATCTTGTGATAGATTTTGGATTGAATCAGCAGCTGCTCTTACAGTAACTTTCAATTTGGGACACATCTTTATTTACAAACCAAATGAAAAAAAACCACTTTCTCAGAAATAAAGCAGGTCAGAAAATACAGCAATTACTTTTCAAATATTAGGGAACACACTTTTTCACATGATATACATGGTACAGTTTCATTTTGCTACTTTCAATGTTCACAGTAAAGTACTTTTTCGAACAATCTAAGTGCACCTTAGAGCCATCACGTGCCAGTTAATTTTGTTCCACAGAAATATAAGATACCAAAAGCCAGATGAGTTCCTCTCTCTGTGTTCAGTCTTGCCCAAGCTCTTGTGCACTGCAATGCTGTAAGAGGTTTCTTGGAAAGCTTAAAGCTTCAGTTTTGATCAGTTCCAACTGAAGCTCTATACTAAAGAACAAACACCAAACTCCTGAGCTCCACAGCTGCAGGATAAGACACTGGTCATGAGGATAGCTTAGGAAGATGCCATAATGCCCTTTAGATTCAGAATGTCTGTGTTGTAGGTAGGACTTTCCTCTTCAGACAGATTGTCCTGAATGTTTACAGTCACTTAGATTTGTGGAGAAGGAACAGTGAGGAGACCAGTTGGCTTGATCTTGTTGATTCCTCCATCAAGGATGCAGACCCTTGGGTATTTGTTTTTCACCAGATGAGCTGCAAACTGAAACAGATCTATCATTAGCCCACTGCATATCATAGTTAAGTGACAATAACTTCTGTTAATATTGTGTAAGGCAAATTACAGAAAAATATCAGAACCTATGAAGTTCTTTTTTTGCACCAGTTAGTCCAACACAGGAGCTGTTAGAACAGCTGGGATGAATTCTGTGGTCCTGAAAGTGGCCCCCTAATAACAACGATCTTTATTTATCTCTGCTTAGGCAGGATTTTACCTCATTCTAAAATGACTGTTTAATCTCAGGGCAATCACTGGAGCCTCTCTCAAAGCATGAACTAACAAATATTTTTCTGTGCATTAATCTAACTCCCAGCCCTTTTCTGTAGGTTCCTAAGAGAACCCAATGCATCACAGAATACAAGCATCACAGTTTGAGGGTATAGTCATTTGCTTACCTGTCAGACCTGTCTGATGTGACGTGATCCCACAAATGTCAGATATGAATTTGGGGTCTACCATCTCTTCCCTGCTCCCACCAATCTGCGCACAGGCAGCTTAAATAGTACAAGCAGGTATCCCCCCACCACTGAAAGCCTCTTTCCTCAATTAATTCATGCCATAAACCAAACACAGCGATTGCCACTTTCCACAAAGTAACTCTGTAAAACATTATTGCACCGACAAAGATAATTTGTATAGCAAAATAATTATGAGTAAAAAAAATCAAAATTATGTACAGAATAGCAAAATCCAAACAATATTTTGTGCATTACATGTCAAACCTACCTTCTACATACTGACTACAATGCATTAAAAAGTAAGCACCAAATGGACTAATCAGTGAGAAACTAAGTTTTACTTAATTTCCAATAACAATAATTCCCAAGCTGTGAGAGATTGCTCTGCCATCCCAGTCTTTGAGACTGTTTCTTTAAACTTGGCAGTCAAATCAGTACTATTTGTAGGATCATTGAGTGCTTCCAATGGGCTATGTAAAACATTTGCAATTCCCTTTTTGACTCCTTAAAATAATTAGCAATGCTATTTGAGAACATGTGCAAGCATGGTGTCCAGGTTGCTAGCTTTGCACAAACAACTGAATCACTGATTCAAGAACAGCTGTGGGCACCTCAATCAAACTCAACACTTGGGATTTCTTTTTTCATTTACTTTCCTCCAAGTTACCTGTTACAGCATAACAGTACTGAGGCAGAACCGGATGTACTAGACCATTACCTGTAAGCATTTTGGCTGTTACATTTGTTTCAGGTGGTTGCCTAGGGAAGACTCGAAGTTCAATCATCTCTTCCCCTATCAGTTTGGGTTATTCAGTACAGGAGTCAAAGAAGGAAAAAAAAAAAAAAAAAAGAAAAAAAATCCTGGCAATCAAGCAATCAAATCAGCTGACAGTAAACTTTCATGAGCAAAGTAAATGCAAATGCTGTTTTGGAAAGGTTCTTGGCTGCACAGGTGGTGTAATATGCACAGACATATCACTAGGAGAGTCCAAATATCTCTTGCTATAATCACAGTCCATAAAGATGTGGTGTACAGTAGGGACAAAGATAGCACTCAGCTGTGCATACCATGAACTACAAAAATAGTTTATATTCTTACCAGATATCTCTACTTCACATATCTGTTACCTCACAGTGCTCTCCACCTGTGACTAATGGAAAGTGCTGTGTCTCAGACACCAACGCTACTCAGAGCCAACCATTTCAGAAATGAAAAATGGCAACAAACCTTCAGGCTGGCAGGAAGCACCATGTTATTTCCTGAGTACAATGTCCCATGTGTCAACAGAGATGTTCCACACTCTGACTACTGATAATTTAAAAATGCTAATAATAAACTATAAACCCTGATCCTCGTGTTATGAATGCCCCCTTGTATAACTACCATTCAATGTAATCTTAAAAGAAAATACACAAACAAATGCCTTGTACTTGGGGTTTGACCATTAAGGCCTGTGTACCACTGTATTTTAGAACTAATTAACTAAGGTATGTCTAGAAATACATTTTCTTGACTGCATATGACAAGGTTACCTTAAAACCTTATAGTGAGGAATTTGCTGCTTCTTGCAGGGCTTTGGGGAAGCAAGCACTGCAAAATCTGGGACTGACAGCAATGATGGCAGAAAGTACAAGATGATATAGGGTAAGACAAACTTTTTTTTTCTTTTGGTCACAGAACTGTTTTCTGTTGTCTGCCTAGTTTCAGTGAGAAATGCTGCAAATACAGTTCAAAATACTGCAGCTGAACAACCAGCCAGGGAAAAACTACTGAATAGGAAATGTACAACTATCAGTATCTCACTACTGTGGGAACCAGCTGTGAGACAGGGGCCTAGAGGCACATTGACATAAGCTGAGAGTTGCCACCCAATTCCCAATATCAGCCTCCAAGAGTTTTGCACATACATCTGCCCAGGCACTGCATAGAAGCCTCCAGGTTTAGGTCACATGGCAATAGGACTTGAGCTGATTAAAGACATTCCTAGTTTTACCTTCTGCCCTCCCCTCTTTTTTCACTGAAAGTAGAAATAGTAACTTTTGGTAAAGCACAGACTTAGAAACATTCTCTCACTGGCATAGCAATCTTCCTTATTAAAGGTTTGACCTTTTATAGTTCTGTTCCTCTGTACATGTCAGTGCCACCCTCTCCCAGACAGAGGAGCCCGTCTGTCGCAGAAAAGAACAGGAACTTGTTCACCATGTTTCTGAAATGTTCCAACACCACCCAGTACCTTGCCTTGCCAAAATCCACTTTACAAAGCCACTGTTTTCAAAATACAGGGGGAGTGTTATTTCTGGTGTATGCACTGATGGAGAGGCATGAGAAGAAGGACTATTTGAAAGAGCTACATAGATTTTTTCCCCCCCAATTTGACCCTCGGTATGCCAAATACCAGTAGCCTGAATCCAAGAAATAAAGATTAAAAAAAAATTAGAGTCCTAAAAAGCTGGAAAAAACCAAAAATCAGTGATTTCCCCCCCCCCAAAAAAGCAAAATCTCATGCATCAAAAAAAATCCCAAGGGGCTCTTCTGAATGAATGCCCCAGACTTTCTGCAGCAGAAACCGCCATCCTGAATGCATACAGGGGCTCTACTTCCTTTATATATGCAATCATAAAGTGTCAGCTAGAAGTTTACTAACTGGCACCTGAATATGTAATTTGTAGTTTACTAAATAATCCAATTTACAAAGCTGCTGTTAAGACTGAAAATAACATGGTACAGAGATACCATGTTAAGTCTATGGGCTACATCATCCTTAGCAACCTTTAAAGCACCTACATTATAAAGAGAGATGTATTGAAACATATAAAGGTAGTGTACAATGAAATTCCATTATACAGAAATATATTTCTGTAAATAGAAATAAACTCTCCTTTACTATATGATTAAACTTTCTCAAATTTATCAAATGCTTGTGTTGACATAACTTCTGAAATAACTCTTTCCCCATACCACCAATGGATCCCATCCCTCTGTAATGCTTCTATTTTCATTTAGACAAGAAGACTAGTTGGGGGAAATGGGAGTTGTACCTATCTGAGGAAAGGCTTCAAGGCATACTACAAGACTTTAAGCTTTTTACTTTCTGCTTCAGGTGGCCTTTCCTCAAAATGAGATTCCCAAGTTCAGTTACTGTGTTTTCCCTGGTTGCATTTTATGTTTAAACCAAACTTCCAAATTGAAACTCTTGCTGCTTTCACAGCAAATATTACATATGAAAGGATAAATAAGTGAGAAACTTGTTTAATGACTACTATATGATGACTTTGCGGAAGACTTTGGAAACACAGCTCCTCTATTAACTAATGCATCCATCAATTCCACAGAAAACATCCTTCTTGGTGAGCAAAACTGAGCCAGAAAGTTGCAATTTGCATTTGAAAGTAGTCAGCTAAGACTCTTCATGCAGATACAAAAAGTCAGGCTTTCAAAGACAGACAAGATTACAGCAAAATCATACCAAAATTTGGGCAAATATTAAATATTTTACCCTGCCTTGGTGATGCTCTCAATAAAAACAGCATAACAGGACTGCTCCTTTAAGCACCATCAAGAACCTTAATGATCTGCACATTGGAGAATTTATCAAAATGTTTCTACTACCCTGTTCCAAGCTGCAAAACAACAGCTTTCAAGTGCTGCATGTCTTATGCCAGGCACGTCAGGTTTTCAGGCTGTCTGCAGCACAGAGTGTAAGACACAACAGCTTGAGCAGCCCCAGTCTCAGCAGCCTTTGGGCCAGCCAGGAGGGCTGCTATGTACACATTATTCACTTTCTCAGACATTTTTGTGACAGGCTGTAATTAAAGGGCACGCTGGGAGGGAAGGAGGAGTAACATACTGCACCAGAATACCAAAAAAGATTGCTGTGACAAGCGTTGCCATGGTATAAATATTAACAGCACGCTCTGAAAGAGTCAGAAGGAAAATAGATGTTGGAGGCAAGATATCAACCAAATTTTGTAGTATTCATTCATTTTCACAAGATTATTTCTAGATTTCATTTATAAACTCATGCTACACAAACCTCTCAGGAACTACAGTCTATTTTGCTGTGTGATTCCAGACCAAGAGCTCACCTACACCTCTCTGAAACTTCAGCAGTCAAAGTGATCAGTCTGCAACTTTTTATACAACACTCTCCATGTTGCACAACACAAGTACAGTGTCCAGCACACAAGATTATTTTTAGACAGCTACTTCTTGTATAAAAGGGTTCCAGATAAATGAAACAACACTTTAACACCATGGAAAAGATAGGAATCTAAAACCTTTCTTATCAACAAAACAGTACCTAGCTGTGGATTGTAGTATTACCATAAACTGAATGGAAGTTAAAAAAAACCCCAACAAAACACACAAAGGACAACTTGGTGCAAACACATACTAGGGGGTGGGAGGGGTGGAACACAGAACCAACTGTTTTAACAAGATCAACAGAAAATTCTCTATATGTAGACCTGTCCAAAAGGGAACACTTTTCATTCCATCAGTACAAAAACACAGCAGTAGCTTAAGGGACTTACATGTAAAGATTTGAAAATAAGCCTAAACAAACAGATATTTAATAGCTGGTTTTAGAATAAGTTTTACAGAGAATGAAAGAGTAAACACTCAAATTTCTTCAAGTGATTGATTTTAAACACCTGTATTTTAAATTTTCCACCTAGAAATAACACAGAGTAAAAAAAAATCCACCTGAAAGTAAGTTGAAAATTAAAGTCAGTCACAGATATTTAGCTGTTGTAACACAGTTAATTTATACTGAGCAAAATAAATGCAGTGCATACATTATAGACAAATGGAATGTAAAATACAGAAAATACAGAAAGAAAACTATTCAATTTTTCACTCGACAAAAAATAAAAAAGCTGTTAGGGAACAGAAATATGTAATTTTGAAAAGAGGCATAACAGCTGGCCTGGGTATAAAAAAAAGGAAGAGTCTTTGTGAAAGATTCTACCTCCTCCCCCAAGTCTATGGGTTGCCCTAAATCTTGAAAATTGGTCAAAGAAGTATTTGATAATGAAAAACATTTCTTTGGGATTTGTAGTAGATTTAGGTAGTGCTTTTTCCTAGCACTACCTAAACTGCAAGTTTTGTTCAGTTTCTACTCAAACCCTCCTGCAGCAGTCAGTCAGTCCATCCTATTCAAAGGCTGGTTCAGACACAGCTAAGAGAAAATCAAAACAACATTGCACCAGACAAGCAGCATGGATATTGTAATTGCCAAATTCATCAGCTCCATTCTGCCTGGTATATCCTTACACAAGGTCCTGAACCTGTAACAAATATTTATAGTTCATTACCATCTCTATTCCAGTTATCACTATTTCAGATTCTCTGAACTGGAATATCAGGAAACACAAAACTCTGTCTCAGAACTGAGAAACAGCCCCAGAAAGTGAAAATTCTGTTGTAATGCAGTAGCTCTAAGCAACATGGTTACAACTTAATCAATCCATGCAAGCTCCATCAAGGACAAGAGAACTCTTTCAGAGGTGTAGTCCACAAACACTAAAACCACAACCAAGACAGATGTCTGGAGAAACCCTGGAACCTGACAGCACCATTCTGAGATATAGGTTCCCCATTCTCCCACCTTTCCTGTCCTCAGAGATTTCCCAGATGATTGAAAAGAGCTGACATGCTGCTTCCCAGCATCTCTCAGATGTATTTCCATAGGTAAAGCCAAGGACTCCACGATTCCTCATTCCAGAAGCATCCAAACCTCTGCGTAGTAAGGCACACAGAGAGGTCAAACAACTACATCAAATAACAACTGAAATATGCAATGACTGCTACCATCAGTCTCAGTAAAACATAAAAAAAGAGAACTATTTTGGAGTTCTAGAATTAGCCTGTTTTCCTTGGCACTTGCTTCAGAGGATAAGGAACACTCAGATTCTGTCCCTAAGATCTGGCATTTTCTCCCTTCCTCTTTCACACCTGGCTGGAACAGTGAGAGATTTAGGTCATCCCTGCTATACCTGGAGCATTCAGTGCACACCAACCAAAGCCAGGGTCAGGGGCAGAGTTACAACAGCACAACACAACTCCTGGCTGGCAGCCCAAGTGTCTCTCTTGGGCTGTGTGAAGAGCTGGCAGCAGCAGCAGAGCTGCTTTCTCTCTGTGAAGGAAAGCATGCATACATTACACATGTTACAATAATAAAATGGGCTAAATTTATGGAATGAAATAATGGAGACTTAGCCATGTACTGGGGAGAGTTACAACCAGAAGGATTGTTGCTGATTAACTAAAATGTTTCAAACTTTTTAAAATACAAGCTTAATCTCTTCCTCTGTAAAGGCAACAAGGAGGCTCCGAGTCTGAATGCAGATGGAAGAATAGGGCCTTAACAAAACAAACATGAAGGAGCCATTCAGGGAATCATAAGGGGCCCCTCCAACCCTGCAAAGAGAAGAGTTTTCCAATTCCAATTGTTCAGTCACTTTTCTCCAGAAACTATTTACAGGGAAACAGTCTAAAAGATGTAGAGTGGAAACATGTCCGGAAGTTTATTGCCTAATTTCTGTTTACTTGCACTCAAGAAATTTCATTAGGCCCTTCCAAATAAATATATTTGTCTTTAGAAGCACTGATCCTTTAGTATTCTGTGCAATACCTAATCTTCAGATCACCCTTGGAAGCTTCACAGGTATCAATTTGTGGTTTTAAGACAAGTTTATAAACAAAGAAATCATGCAAGGACTTGCTTCTTTGGTAAGGGCTTTTAAAAAGGCCCGGGGAAGATGACAATAAAAGCACACAAATTCAGTAGTAACCAGACACCTAAACCTATGTGTCTCAGTCTTCAAATAAGAAGAAATGCATTTTTGACAGTGTCCTGGGAGAGAGAAAATGCTGTGTGCTCTTTTCATATAGAAATAAAAAAATTTTTTTTCCAAGCTAAGAATATGTTATACAAAAAGAATTCTGAATTTGACCCCATCCCTCTTGCCTAGAAAAGGGTCAGAAAAATCTCATGGAAAATCAGAACTTCTTGTCTTAGTTTTGGAGAAAATGAATGTATTTTATCTATTAGCTATTGCAATGCAGTAAGAATGACTACTTTGCTTCAGTAACTTATAGAAGTTGTCTAGACAATATATTTATAGCAGCATAACTTATCTAGACAAAAAGTAATCGATGTAGCAATTAGAATTTACAATTTAGAATTTATTTCCCAGCTATAAACGCAGATGTTTTTTAAGCTTTGACTTACAGCTTATCTGTCTTCTTCCAAGCAAAACATAAATAAGTTGCTAATTATTAGACTGATTAAAGTGTCCTGTATATTTTATTCTGTTACACCATTTAGCTGACAATAAAGCACATCTATTAAATCATTGGGGGAAACACATTTACTAATCAACCATGTGACAGAAGCAAAAGTGTGACACTGTCAAAATTAAATTGCTAGAGAATGATTTAGTGTCAGGTAAGGTATTTCTCCTGTTTTAAATTCAGCCATTGCAGTAGTATAGACAAAAGTTTGAAATGGAAACAGATAATGGCTTAGCACCTCAAAGCTGACTGAAGGAGGGAAGATGAAGTAATGTCACCTTTCCATAAAAAGACACAAAATAATCCCTGTCCTACATATGCATAACTATAATCCACCTTTCACTTGCTGTTATCTCTGACTTTGAAAGTGACAAAAATCAGGAGACATGTTATTTATCCTAGACTAAAAAAGAAGCTACTGATAACCTACTAATAAGTTGAACACTTACTGCCCTTTTAACTATTATATTCCCAACTGTAATGATCCTCGTCCATAATGGAATTTACAAGGTACTTAACTATCTGTGGAAGTTGGAAAGGAGAATTCAACTCAACGTACCTGAAAGTTAAACATCAAAATAGAATCTGATTGATGAACTCCAAAATAATGCTCTTTATGTGGAGGTCTCCTGCTGTTTTCAGAGACAAACAAATATCTGCTCTGTTAACGAGTCTCCAGAAAAACCTAGAAGAAAGGCTGGCACCAAGCGAAAAGCAGCCTAAAGGAAGGAATATTCTCCAGAAAAGTGTGAACCAAACACCACCACACAATACCTCTTTTTCAATATCTTAATGCTGCTAATGGTGCAGCCAGTAAGACTTCTGTACATCAGCCAATATATTAATTTAACTTTCAGGGTTAATACCATCAATGGTTTACCATGCAGGATTACCCTGTTTTAATTCCGTACTAAGGAAGTGTTTGACTACAGCCAGACCTGTCAGATCCAGAGGCACTATGAGGCACTGCTGACTTCCTTATCCTCTTGCTGGAACAGTGCTATGGTGAAGTTTTCCGTTTTCTCACATCTCATACTCTAGACAGCACTCAAGACATTTTCTTTCCAATTTAAATTTTTCATCATGTGGCACTGAATCAAATGCAACAAACAGAAACAGAAATGAAGTGCAAAAAAACTTTTGCAACAGGTCTGTTCAGTATACGGCACTTTGCTTTTTAAGTTATTTTTAAGTGATCCCAAGTAAGCTGTTCATATGAAGCACAACTGGAAGATTCAACCTTCTAATTATAAACAGCCCCATAGACAATTAGTGTTTCTTCCACACTTACATCTGCCTCTCAGTCCTATATAAATTTAAACTAAACATATAGCAGCGCCAATCTTCAAATTTTTAGTACAGTAAATATCAGTGAACACTTCCGAAAAATTCTTTATGGCAGAAGGTACAATTTTTGGCTCATCCCATTTCATCTGGAAATACATACCTCTGTTTAGAAAATATACATTTAAAGTTGAGCATCTTATAATATGGACAAAAATTGGTTTTGCTTCCATGCACTCACTTTTAAGTTTTTTCCTATGATTGGATTACCTAGTAAAATTTAAAAGGTAGTAACTATTGCTCTTGTCAAGCCTTGATCTACACAGCTTGGGCGTGAAGAGTGGCAGACAGTTCTGTAAGGCTGTGCAGAGTAAAACTGAGACTGGCCTTAAAAAAATATACACAAAAGGTTTTATATACACAGTCACATTGAAGCTGGTTTTATATGTACTTTAAGGGTGTGATAGATGTGGTGAGTCCCAACCAGTTTTTAGGCTTTAGTATTGAATTAATTTGTGGTCAAACTGGTCAATCCAGTATTTTTTTGCTACTTAAAGCTCAAAACTCTTTAGTTAGGATTTCAAGAACTCTAAAAGCAAATCAAAAGGCAAAGCAGCATTTCTTCTTATGGAAAGCTATAATATTGACAATCCCGGGTCAACGTTGTCTTGGCTGCAGAAAATCTGGGTTTAGAGGATAAGACAGCACCTCCCACATGACTGAAGTACTTACACTTACTAAGCACACAGCAAGATTTCTTCAGCTGCACAGCAAAGGAAACATTTCATGTTTGTTTCAAAAATTTTGAAACATTAAAAAAAAAATGAACTCACCTGGATTCACACAAAAACCTAGATACCCATTACTGAAACTATGTGAGAGGTGGTTTACAGTCTTTTCCATGCCATCTCTGTTACGATTTAAGAAACCTGATACATATCACAAGTTCATTTTCTAAACGATGAAACGCACGTTAATAAAGGTGATTTCTCCATCTACTTACAACTCCCTACAGGTATTAAATGGACATCATGTGTTGGGCTGATGCTTCTGCTGTTCCTGACATGACAACTTTTAATGAGCCACAGCCCTCCTTGTCATATCAGGGTTACAGTTCATGTTCTTTGTGTAAAGGCTTAAGAAATGGGTGAACTAAAGGTAAACCATAATTAAGAGTCTCTGAAAAAAAAGGGATAACTTTCCTTCATCTGAGAGAAGTATAGTGAAAGAAATATTTATGCACTTTCATGTGTTAGTCTAGCAGTTCTCAACACCATCAAACATTTAATTCTAGAAAGGAGCAGACAAGTTTGAATATTCTTCCTGTCTAGCTAGTGGCACCAACAATAAATATATCATATAAAAGTTACTAGTGAGGATCATTCTCGCCTTGACTAAGCACAACTGCAGGAACAAGTGATTCTAAAAAACTGGGCTTTACATTGTTTCTTACTAGTAGGAATATGAATTATATCATATTTCCATTGCACTTCAAAATGTTTCTGTCCCCATTCAACTCGCCTTGTGTGTCCTTCTAAACTCCACAAAAAGTAATTGCTAGCCAATTTTGAAAGCTCTTACTGATGCACATTAGAAGTGTCAATGTCACTTTTCTGACATGACAACAATAAAGATTTTAAAGCTGAAGAAGATAATATTAAGCAACTGCATTTCAAAACATGAGCCTTCTCAGATGTGGACCACCTGAAGGGAAATGCCCTTGTCTAGAAGCAGAAATGAGCAACAACAAAAACATCACCCCAAATCCTGTCATCATACACAAAATTCTAACCTAAATTTAGAGTTTATTCTGAATTCTAATCTAGCATTTATTTTATTACTGCCATATGCAGGCTATTGATGTATCTCTGAGGATTAAAATACACATTACAGCAATATACTTACAGCAGCTGTGTTCTTCACTGCATTTCCTACAATCACTACAACTCTTCCTTTAAAGCTCTGCAGAGTGGCAGTTGCTGGGCACTGGATGAGATCCCCTTCTGTGGTAAATGCTGATGCAAAAGGGACATTGATGCTGCCAGAAATGTGGCCACGGTTAAAGCTTCGGAGGATCAGTTAAGGAGGTCTGAAAGGCAGAGAAACCTGTGGTGCATGAATAACTGCAGGATGAACCTACTCTTCATCCTGGCTGCCATGATACAACACCATTGGTCTTTTGTGGTACAGTATTTTGACAAACCTCTTTAATGTTTACTCATTTGGAGAAAAACCCTCTGACACTACATATGAAAGCAAGCACAGAATGAAGAGCTGTTTGGTTCAAAGAAGGACACAGCACAGCACTACAGAAAATGATATTCAAAATTAAATACTTATTGCTAAAGAGCCAATATCCCCGTTATACCTAATTTTATGGATTTCACTTCAACTCTAGTCTGCTAAGAGGAGCCAAATACCAATAAGCAGCTGGAGCACCTCTTCTAGAGGCATTTTATACAAAAAGAATGAAGTATTTAAAATGAGAACCAAAACTAAACAGGGATTATCAGGAAATGTCCTCAAACTTCCTGTCAACTCCCACAAGTCCTCTAGTATTTTGATCCAAATTGAAATTCTAATGTATATGACCTCAGATTCCCAGACAATGAGCACCATGTATATTATCTGCAATCCAACTAAAAGCAAGTGTGTAATGGGTACTGAGAAAAGCAAACAACTCTGAGACATCATAGTTAGCTGTCCTTTAGTTTCAGAGGATGATCATTCAATGAGATTTTATAAACAAGTATTGAATGTGAAGGTCTCTTAAATAAAAATTAAGTTGGACTACTACTACCTAGCTTTTTATAAATTTGAAAATGCACTATGACCTTGACAAAACTCTGAATTACTTTTATGGACTGTACACAAATGCCTGGAATATTCCCCTTCCCCAGCAATAAGCAAAAACAGCTTTGAAGTGGTGGGAAACAGCAAAGTTCTACAAAATTATACACAATGCCAAATATTGACATTAGTCAATCTATTACTGTACTTGCAGAAAGCTAGTTAAATTTATAATTAAATCCCAGAATTTAATAGGAATTAAATAAAGGAGCTGCCTTAAATGGGGGTAAGATTTAACTGATTTAGAGTAATAGTAGCATTCGTTTTTCATTATTTATGTAACAGTTTTAGTTTTAAGATCATCATTGTTATTGTGTGGGAAAAGCATGGCTATGTAAAAACATCTGAAAGAACAAAAGATGATCATGCACCATTCATTAATGTTGTCAGTTTATTTCTATTTTGAATGGGAAAATTATATCCCTCCATTACTCCTCTGTGCCAATCCCATTTCCCCAACCCCATTTATAACCACATAACTCCCACTGCTATTGATCATATTCTGAAATGATCATGATTTAGACAGAAAATAACTTTGGACAAATTTAGTTACTTAAATTACTGAGTACACTTAGAGAAACATGACCTAATATTTAATAAAAAGTTCTAATTGCTAGGACAATTAACAAAAAGGCCAGGATTTTGTGCTACAGACTGAGAGACCATAAATATTCAGCTATAACTTTCAAAACATGAATGGAAGACTGCCAATATATCTGTTAACATGCTTAATGAAATAAGCCTTAGAAGAATTGCTGGCCAACTGAAACAGTGCTTTGTGTCTAGCAGCTTTTCATTGGAAAGCCTTCTGTTACCAAGCTGTCTCCTGGGAAAGAGGGCTGGTAGCTCTTGCCCTTGCAACATGAGATTCCTTATAAAACGATCCCTCAGCTTTCATGTGGGTCATATTATGAAATAGGAATCATGTTTGATATGTGTTGGAAGATCTCTCATGCTTGTCTCAAAGTAACAAGAAAACGAAGTGAGAGCAAAGTTTAGCATGACAGACATACATGGTGAAAAAGACCAAAACTAAAATACACAAAATGATCATATTTTTGAAACACCTCACAGTGGTCTGTCACATTTTAAAACACACACCACAGAAACATACTGTCTGATCCTATCCTAGTTTGTTGAAATTTTGTGACAAACACAAAGCCTGTTTCCTTATTGCGAGAATGAACAGGCCACTGAATGCAGTATTCTTAAGGTTTCCCATGTATATTCACAACTGCTGACAATTTGATAACTTTCTACACATCAGATATTTTCTTCTGCAAATGATATACCAACCAGTACACTCCAGGGCAATTTTACTACCTACCCAGCTGCCTTTTTAATGGCACTTCCTGTTAATGGCACTGTTAATACCAGATGGTGTTAGGATATCACTCCAGCTATTATTTAAAGGGCAGCACGTTTTAGTCTACTACAAACTTCAAACATACCAAAACATCTTTAAGAAGGACTACCCCTTCCAAAATGCAAATAATCCCAGTCCTTCAACTACCCTGTTTCAGGAAAAAAACAAACACAAAGATTAAAAAAAAATATGTCTTATGAAAAGAACTGTAACTTGAAATGCAACATATGTGTAAGGTGAAGACAGGGTAGTGCCCCTGGTAAAAATACAGCTCCAAAACACCTTTATTATGTATGTATATAATATTATGTATTTTCTGATTATCAGCTACTAGAGGACTTAAGTTAGGATGGCTACATGTTTGCATTACCTGACATAGCTAGAAGGCACTCAATAGGAATCAGTTTTCCACTGAGGGACTGGCAAAGCACATGAGGGATCACATCTTCTCTGCCTCCCTTCCATTTAATTGGAAAGACTCTCACCTTCCCAAAATATTGGTCACATTAAATGGGGAAGACCTGCTGATGACACCTCTTATAAAGAAAAATGTAGCATTAAAGCACTTGTGCTACTGGTACAAAGTGATTTCACTAAACCCACAACTTAAAATGGAAGGGAAAAAAACATTTGTCCTCTGCTCTGCAAACTAGGCCTCTCCATGCTGAAACCCCCCTGGCCTTCAGCTCTTTCACTCCACCTCCACCAGATCCCTCTCTTTCCATTATGTACCATTCTAACACATCAGTCTACAGACAATGAGCAGGCAATTGACACAAGCAGGATTTAGCAAGACTGGCACTCATAACTGAAGGATACTCTTCGCTGTTACGGATGTCCACCACCAGCAGCTTTGGCTTGCTAGGCTTTGTTTTCTTTACAGGTGTTTTGGAATGACTAGGTCCTGTCAACTCACACAAGTCAATCAGGTCTTCTGCTGAAATTCTTGGGGACACCTCTGCCTTCAGGTCATCCAACTTGATGGAGTCCCTAGACTTTAAAAGAAAAAAAATAATGTGAGAAGTGAAATAATATGGGGTGGTTTTAAACCTATAATTATTTGACATCTTCAAGTATAACAACCTAGTTAGATAGAAACACATCTTTTTCTCCTAACTCTGAACTAGTCAGAGTTCCACTATCCACACAAAACTTCCAGAGCAGTGCCAAATGTCTGACAGCTACAGCTCTATCTTCTGTTAGAATTTGTTAAAATAGAAGAATAGTTTGAAAATTTGTGCAAATGATTTCAGTTTGTGATTTATTAATGAATTATTCACGGTGGCTGAGGGGCTCACAACATCTACAGAGCATTTCTTAACACCATAAATTAAGTAAATTGTCTAGAAAACACTGGGAAGAGAAACTGAAAAGACTTGTCTAGAGCAGAAAAAATGGCTAGCAACTGGCAGCTTGCCACAGAAACTGCAAGGATGTCTTTGAAACATACAGAGCTTTCTAAACACCAGTTATTTCTCCAGCCCAAAGACCAAGCACAAATCAGGACATCAGAAATAAAAGATATAATATTATATCTAGAATATAGTATTTTTTTTTAAAATCTGGAGAATTTGTCCTCAGTTTTGTGGGATAGGAGAATTAAATATGAAATTAAAAAAAATTGTTTTGGGGAATGTGACAGATTAAGACACAACACACAACACCACACCCCTGGTGGTACTCAAGCAACTGCATGATAACACCTAAAATTATTTTTTAGTAAGATAACATTCATTGTGAATTTTCTCAGAAATATTCACAAGTGCTAGAATTTCTATCCTGCATGTTCTTAAAGAATATCACAATAACAATTTTTCTGCTTCTAAAAAATATTCCACTTCTGTTATCTTGTTTAAGACTGCAGTAATCACACCAATACATAACTTGCTTATAGATCATGATTCAAGAGAACAGGAGTAGCAATCTGAAGAAAACTGAGGCATTACCAATCGTTATTAGTCTGACTGTTGTTATCCCTAGATTTTTTTTTGTTTGTTTTTAAACATACTAGTTCCTTATCTAATCTGAGGACTATGCCAAATTTAGGGAATATAACAGAGAGACAAAGACTTTTTGTTTTTATAAGTTATGTCCTAGAAAAGACTTCTTAAGACAGTCCAGCACTTTGAAATAACTCTCCTGTAAAGCAAGTTACCCAAAAGCCCTCAAAATTACAAACAAAATCAGTAATTATACTTCAGGGAATATTACCTTACTGAACTGCCTTTTCCATTGTATTTAATAATATTCAAAACAGACAAAATTACAAATTGCCAGTCTCAACACTCTCTTTCCAAGTTCAGAAAAATAGAGTCAAGATGCTTTATAATCAGAAAAATACACAATTTCTGGAAAATGTATGATTTGTTTCAACAGAATAGTCAATACTCAAGGGACATGTGTGTTCATAAAAAAACCAGCGTGACAGGGCACAGGCAACTTCCAGTTGCTGTCTAAAGCCACCTCCCACCTGAACAGCTGAATTTTCCCTGAAGGAGTCCAAGGAAATGAATTGCATTAAAAGGGAGGAGGAAGAAAAAAGTCAAACTCTTCTCTCAAACTTCAGATTTGCCAAAGGAATTCAGCATGTCTGGGGGATTCATAGCAGACACATTTGCAAGATCCAAGAAAGGCAGTAATGTAGAGAAAACCACTGATTACATAAATACACACTTGGCTGACACAGCTTAATTTGCCTGATGACAAACTGGCAGACATCACTACATTCTCCTCAGACAACAGCTTCTGCCTCAGGAGCATGTTTGAGGAGCAACACCAAGGAGGGAAGGGAAGAAAGTCTGCTGCAAGGAGTTCAATCCTTGAAGTAGGTTCACATGATTACAGGTAACAACAAACACTTGGATAATGAAGTCAGTGAAATTGGCTGAGATGACCTGAATTAAGTCTTCTGGAGAAACATTTACATTATGTTGGACTCCAATTAAAAAACCACTTCTTTTATTTATACAACTTTTGTCTATTCAGTTGTCCCATTCAGTTGATGGGATGAATGCCTCAGACAAGAATGAAACAAGAAGAAAGCATGTAGTCTACAGCAGAAAACACACCAACCAAAAAATCACCTAATCTGATATAAAACCATTTTATCTAAAAATATAAAGCCATACAAAGTGTTTTACGGGTACACACTATCTGTCCTGTTATTAGGCTTTAATAACCAAGATAAGCATTCTTTCCTTTTAACTGGGTTGAAATTAAGAAGAAACACATTCAGCCATGAATTTCACATTGCTTTGACCTACTATGTCCTATGTCTACTGCAGTAGATTCAGTGATACAACTTCTCTGTATAGGCTTTGAACAAACCTGAAGCTTCTTGGCATACTAGCTGGGAATAGAATTGATTCAGCAATTCTTTCTCTAACAGCTATTTTATCAGACTGATTTATTTCCTTCAAATTGCAAAGTGAAATCTATGCAAGCGTTTATAAGATAATTTTGCTAATTACTAAAAAAAATTACTACCTCTGCTGTATCTGGTAACAGCTACATTTCATCTCATGCATTTTCTCACTGGAATGTTCTAGTGAACTGCCAGTCTGCACAAACTAAACGTGGCCAACATCAAGCTGTCAATCCTTCTACCCCATCCTCAGACCTCGTCTTCATAAACCACCATTCTGATACAGATAATTTGAAACTTCAAGAAACTACTACAGAAACTGGACTTGAGACAGCTCTTCAGGCTGTCACATCAACTGAACACAAAAATCTTGCAGATTCTTCTGAACCTTTAATGCCTTTCCTACTCCTCTACGCAACAGTGTTACATAGGTGATAGCTGTTGTCTATCACCTCAGTGCCTACTCTCTTTACTTCAGCATGGACAAATAAAAGGAGATGTACAAGATACAGGCTATTTTAGACAGGAGTCTTCACATTTGTCAGGACTATTTGCTGTTTAGGCTTTACTACGTCATTGCAGGCATTGCTTTCCAGCTGTGAAGAACCAGAAGGAAAAGTAGGTGAAGGAAGGAAGAGGGTTCACCGTAAACCAAATCCTTTAAGTTAGGTTAGTTGCACTCAGAAAAAGTTTATGGCACCGATAGTCTGTTAGCAATTATTTACAAATATCCAACAAGTTGTGAACAGGGTGCACTAAGCAAATGAGATTTTGATTTTAGCTACATTAAATTCAGGCAGGCACATCTCAGGACAGCTACTTGCAATATCCTGTTGAATTTATCATCTATATTTTTTTTTTGTTTGCTTTAAACAATGAAGGGAACATAATGATTATCTCACAATCTAAAATTCCCATGCCAGTAATACTCTATAGGGAGTACAAACAAGACAAATAATAAAAAGAAAAAAAAAAGCCAAAAAAAAAAAGCCAGGATAACCACTGGGAAAAGCTTAAAAAAAAACCTTAAAAGCTTATCATATATATAAAATGTTTGTTTCTTCCTTTCAACTGTCCTCGTGCTGTGATCTATTTACTCTTTTCCAAGGCAGACATGGTACATACTTTCTAAAAAAACCCACACTTTCTTAAAAAAGCAGAAGCTCGGAGCACAGTGCCAGAAAGTAGTTAAAAGTCCAGTTACAAACTTGTGTTTTAGCGACTGTGTAAAAAACTATACTGCCATCAATACTGAAATTGAGAACTGCTCATAGACAGAGCATACTCATGTACTTTGCTGTCATTTACTTAGAAAACATAAAAATTATCAGAAAGACACATTTTCACACATCCATGTGTGAACAAGTCTACATGCACTAAGATACTGAGCTTACTACTTAAGTCACTTTTTCTGTTTTCCTGCAAAGATAAACTTATTTTAACATATTCTAACTACAAGCATGAATCTTGCTTCAGACTATTCAGCTATAAGCAACTATTTGTCAGGCAAGACTGCATAAATCAGCACGATGGCAATAGCAGAAAGAGTACCTAAGCTGAAGTCTGAAGTCTCCTTGTCATCCAGAAGTTTCTCTGACAACACCCTACATTCTTTACTTTCAAAGTACTTATTCTTCTCACCCCATTAATTTTCAAATAGGCCTGGGAATTGCTAATCCATATGCATTTACTGCTCTTAATAAGAGGAAATAGCATTAAGAATGAAATTATTTTTTTGTTAAATATTAGGAATTAAAGCTGCTTGACCATTCTCGATTTGGAAGTCAAGTTTCAGAAAGATTAAGGCATTCCAGAACATGAAGCTGGTACAATCACAGCTCCTATCTCTTCTCCCATTAGCCTGTAATCTCTTACAGGCATTTCATCATGGCTATTAAATGAAGATATACACTTTTTTTTTGAGAAAGGATCAAGGATCCTTGGTTTTTTTTTGAGAAAGCCAAGGAACTTTAGTTCTGCTGAACTGCAATTTAACAGTCCAATCTGATAAACAAAGAAGCTATACGGGAACTTCCTATCCATGGAAAGGACAGCTTTATCTGAATAGATGCAAGGTTTCTCCCTTTTGTCTTTGAAGCTGGCAAAACTTAGTGCAGCTTATTTAATATATTAGGAACTGCAGCCTGGAAGTCAGTATAATTAAAATCTGGGGTTCGAGTAAAATACTCTATTCAAACTAGCAAGATCCTTCATGAAGGAACATGTTTCATGAAAGATGTCATTCCATATTTTTCAATCATATTTCTCAAACCAGTGTATGCATATACATAGAAATAAGACTACAAAAACATTTTAAAAACACTTAGAAGATAATGGTTTAAGCTCTCCAGTCCCCCTCCCCACTGTTTTTATTACAATCACTAACAAAGGGTCATACAAAAAGGCTTCAGTGTTTTTTGATGCTCAATTCTGACTGTTTATAAAGGAGGAAAAGTCAATCTTCCAGATTTTAAGAACTCTCTTCTACAGTTTTTCAACACTTGAGTGCCAGTGCACCCTACACAACCTCTCTAGCAAACTGATTTATAAACTTAGATTCAGTCCTCTGTGGCCATCATATTCTGCTTATATTTCCTAGTCAAGACATTGGTGTCTACCTTCCCCATGCTCCCTCTCTCCCTCCACTTCCTATTGAAGTTTGCTCCATTTTCATTTTGCAAGCTGTTCTCTTCCACCCCCTGCACCATTCTGACTCCCTCACAAAGCTCCCTACCTTAGAAGTCACACCTTGGCAAGTGCAAACAGCAACTTCCAGCCAACTGGCAATCATAAACATCCTCCAAATGGCTGCACACAACTTCGTAGGCAGTCTACAAAAAAACTGAGCTCCTCTTGCCAAACCAGCTCATTATTAAGGAAACCTCTCAATGGAATAACATAACTGAGTGAATAAACTGAGTCAGCAGGACTGGAAGACACGATATTCCCCTGCATGCAACAGGGCAGACATGCGGCAAACTCAGTTATTGCCTTGATATGATAAAAAAAGTAAAAGCTGCTCACCACTGCATGGAACCACTTCAAAACACAAAGCTGAGACATAATCCAGTTGTGCCTGAAAATACTCACTTAATGTGCAATAAAACTATAAATAAAGTAAAGTAAAACCAGGAGCAAGAATGATCTTGCCAGCCTTGAATGTTTCCCATCAGTGCCTCTTTTTTACCTTCTTGACAGATGCTCTGTCCTTGACAAGAAATTGTATTCCTTTGATTTGAGAAAAATTATCACAGAATCTTTAGGAAACAGTCAAAGATTCCCCTGTCCTTTTAAAAAAAAAAAAACCAACAAAATATCAACCAGAACTTAATAACAAATAATAAATAATTTGCATCTCAATGCAAACTGCAACTGCTAGAGGAATTTCCTTCATAATGTGATCACGTATCTCACTTGGTCAGAGACCCTGGATTTAGACACTCTACCTTCTTTCATCTGTAGTTGCTATTTATTCATGTTTCTGTTTTGTGAACTGGCACTAACAATGGTGGCACAGCTCCAGGACATTTTCAGTCATCTACCTCTGTGAAGCCTGTCAAAATGTGCTGTTCAGGCTCTCTCAACTGGTGACTATTAAGATGAGTACTGAATTTGAGTAATTGACAAAAAATTTTGAGGATATGGTCAGTCAGACAGTTACCCCGTAAGCTATATGTGCTTTTCACATAAATATTTTATTTCTTCACCATTCTACCCATTTTTCAGACCTGGGCTGAAGCTTTGTTGAGATATACGAAAATCAAGAGAAACATTTATTCCTGTAAGTCTAAAATGTATTCATTCACATTTGCAGGATGGGCTCCATGACTAAACTTCGGTGCAGGCTCAACTTTACAACAAGTATGGATTCTTTCTTCTAGTTAATGCTGTCACATACATTTGATAATCAGATTTTCCACTCCTAATAATGTCAGAAGAGGAAAAAAATACATATATATAGAGCTGTAACACTTTTTTTACTAGTAGATTAACATGGTGTTGACACCATTACACAGGCCACCAGGCAATTTGTACAAGGCTATGACAGCATCAGGCAAGAGAGCTGCATCTAAAAAGTCTTTTCTATCCTCCAACTGCACTTCCTAATAAAGTTAGATCATGATGACACTACATCCTGACTCAAATGAGAAAGCATACAGCACCTAGCCTGGCCTGAGGTGCACTGAGAAAGGAATGAGAGGAATCCTAAATTCAAGACTAGCCCAAGGCAGGCTCCTACAGAGACCCATGTTGAGAAAACAAATATGGTAGGACAGAAGACTGAGGAATAGAGGGCAAGGCACCTTAGGCTGACATAATACACTCCCTCCCCCCATCATGAAAATTGTGTTAATAACACAGTTACACAGCACTGTGCTCTAAGACCTAACTTTCACAGCAGCCGTGTATGGCACACACAGGAGCTGCTACAAGTTGGAATTAGAGTGGCTGTGACTGGCAGGAGGCAACTATAGCTGTGTACCTGCACATGTTTGTGTGGGAGACAAACCATTAAGATCCTTCAGTCTACTTCTCCTCCAAAACTTGACTTCAAAAATGTCTCCCAAACTCCATTGCTTCTAATGCTACAAGCACACAAATAAAAAATATAACACCAAGTGGGTAATTCCTCACTGCAGTATCTAATTGTGCTTATCAGAAGCTGAATGAAGCATTAAGCTGTTTAGGTATGTGCTGGTCCTAAAGTGTATTTTAACACACTCAGTAGGTTATTCTGACTTCTCTTCTGAAGCAAACTTACATAAACACTGCATTGCTCTTTCATTTTCCTTTTTTAGATGCAGGCCACTGTTTCTTTGTTTTTCTATAAAATATGGATTGTTTAACAAAGTATGAAATAAAACTATCACTTGGGAAACTTTGATTTGGTTTCGGTTGCCAAAAAAAACCTTATTTCTACTATAGCACTCCCTCTCAAAGATAAACAGAGTTAGTCACAAAATACATTAAAACAAACACAATAACAACTGTGTCTTCAGTCAGCCAGCCAGATTGCAAACCAGGAGCACTAGAGCCTAAAAAAATATTCAAACACAGAGGTGTGTAATTATTTCCTAATATTCTCCTAAAACTTGATTTTAAAACAATTTCCAATTTGGGAAAAAAAATTAAAAAGAACATTCCTACAAGATGCAGAGAGAAAGAACTAGCTAGATTTTTTTCTTAATAATTAATTTTACTGGTACAATTACCCTTCCCCCTCTGCACATTTGTTAATCAGTCATGGAATCCCAATTGTGGGAGGTCTAAAAGGTCAAATAAAGCCAGCTTTCAACTTCAAAGTGGATATAATCACAAAGGCTTGTGAAGAAGGACTAGTGGACAATCAGTGAATCCAGAACCTGAGCCTAAGGCTGCAGCAGAGAGTGCTCTGGCTGCTCCAACTGCCCCATCAACATTCAAATTAGATGAACACATCCCAGGGAGACCTGAAAACAAAGTCTGTGCGAAACAAGCTTACAGCCCTTGAATATGATCTAGAGTCCTTAAATATGATCTATTACAGTCTCATATAAATAGCATTTAGATCATTACAAACATACTCCTTTAATTCTGTCTCAACTAAGCAGTACATTTGTTTCAATGAGTTTACATTCAATTTAAATAATTGCAATTTGTATTGCAACTTAAAAAAATACCCACAACATTCATTAGAAACTTTTAAATTTACATTTAATATCAATTATTTCTTGAGCCTTATATTTTGTATTTTATCAATTCTGGTAATTTAATGCCTCATCTTCTACCAGAAAAAGTCCTAAAACTATAGAAAATACATACAGATCTTCAAAGCCAGTCAGAGTAGACAAGGTGCTAAGTAAGGCTTCCTTTAAATAATTTCCTCTGCAGAACCAAAGCTCTGGAAGCAGAAGTTTCCCTACACTCCCCACTTCTACTGGTAGCTGGCTGCCTGGCTTATGAGTATCAAAAAAAACCTCTGAAAAGCTAACCAATAAACAGAGAATGTTCTGAAATTTGTAACAATTCCTAAAGTATTTGCCAGAATGTGATGGTCTTATGATATGCCTAATTAAACAGTGATTTGTTCACTCACTCACAAGAGAGTGATATAAAAAGTGCATTTTCACCAATTAATCTAAAAAAGATTAATCTAAAACAGAAGCTTCAAAGGCAATGTGAAATAAATTAGAAGCATTAACTGAGATCCTGATCAGTTACTGCTTCACACAATTTGAACTGAAGACAAATTTGAGTAAGAGCTTTCTGTTAAGTGTAAGAACAATGGAAGAGGAAAACAAAACCAAGATCCATACAAAAACAGAAGATTTTTGAACTGGGTCAAGGCAGTCAGAAGACCTTTCAGGCAGAATATAAGTAACAGCCATTGTGAACAGCATGAACACCACACAGACATTTCTTAGCTTGTACACTGAAACAGAAGGGTTGGTATACACTACTGACCATGCTTCTTTCTGAAGAAGAAATGGATTTACACACCAGTTTAATGGCTTAATATAAACCTAGCCAATGTATTTTACATGGACAAATACTTCCTACATGCACACAGGAACTCAGAAGCAACTCAGTGCTGTTGTATGACAAATAGGCCTGAATTCCCATCTGTAGGAAGTCTATCACACAAGCTATCCTTAATTATTTGCAAAGGAAAGATAACATTGCTTATGCTATTTCTGGTAAAAACATGTTTTTTTACATCTATGCTGTTTGATCAAACCATTAAGTCAAGTTACTGCTTAGGTATTTCTACTTCATCAAAACCAAAAAGCTGAACTGGACTGTTGGCATTTAAATCAGTGCAAAGATCAATGATTGTCTGGTACACTTTTTTCCAGTTGAATGCTTTCATTCCTCAACATCTCTCAGGAACTCCCACTCTTGAAAAGAGAACTCAAGAGCAGAAGAACAAGACAAAGCTGTAATTGTATAAGTCTCTGGATTTCTTTCAGCTCCTCTGCCACATGTTAACAGATATTGAGCTGCAATATTTTCTCCCTTTTATTTAGAATTATGGAAGTAGCTGGAGAGAGTGAATTTCTACCATATCTACAGTAATGGAGACACAGATACAGCAGACAATTGTTATATTACAGTGTTATTTGTCTCTATGACTCCTGAACATTCAGGAAAAATACTTTCAGGAGTTTCCAGGGTATGAAAGTGAGTTTCAGGAAGAGAAGGAAGAAAAAAATCAACCATGTACTGGTAAAGAAAAGTTACAGACATAAAACTGAGTAGATTCCAGTGTAAATTCATTCAGTAGTGAATTTAAAGGGCTTTTTCCATTGTTATTTTTGACATTTTATCTTTCTCAAAATAAACAATGCAAACCCACTTAAGATGTACATTCATTCTCTCAGAAACTATTTCCTCCTTGAGATTTTATCTCAGTAGAGATATGCTTACTGGCTGGATGAGTAAAAGATTAAGCAACACACAAGTCCAGGAATTAAAAAGAGAGCAACAAAGCCTATTTACAAAGTTGCAAATAGATGTCACTAAAATAAAAACTATTTTAGCAATGCTAGTGATAAAAGGAGTCAAAGCAGTTTTGTTTTACTGACTGCTGATTTAGGGAGAAAAATGCACACCCAAAGGGGAAATACTTCTCCTGTTATTATTAACCAAAGCACATGTTGATACACACAAATATTTGAGTAGCCAATAAAAAACACTTAAGAAACAAACTGAAGCAATGTAGAAAGAAAATACAAATATAGAGGTAAGAGACAGCTGGTGTTTACAATTAAAAATGCTAAACATTAAATGTTTCAAGAAGACATAAATTACCTTCAGAAGCAAACACACAACTTTCTTCATAAAGAATTGTTCTGCACCCTACCCACTTTCAAACACAGAGGTAAAAAACCCCAAAATTGGGGGTGGGGAACCCCAAAATTTGAGGACCCACAAATATAAAATTTGAGATAGAAATGTAGTGGTAAGTATTTGTCCAAAGAATGACTAACTAAATAGGTAAGGAAACAGCAAAGTTATTTTTTTAAGAGCTAAACTGCAGAGCAAGGACACAATGGTGTTTTAGAAAATCCATTAAAGGGTACTGTGTGTACTAAAGATTGAACTCAGATTTCACCCCTTTCAAGTAGATAAAAAGTTTCCCCATGGCAGCAAACACCAGGAGAGGACATGTTTGAAGAAAGAGATGGATAATTCTAGGATTAAGGTTAAAAAAAATCCCAAACAAAAACAAGCCACATCACACCTTTGTGTGTAAATAGTGTATTACATTAATAATTGAAATTAATTTTTTTATCAATATTGCTCTAATCCCTTAGAAGTGTCATTTTATGAAGACAAACGTCCAAAAGGACAGGATTGGTCACAAGTGAGAAGTAGCTCATTATGGACTCATGTTACATGGGACTTTCCAAGTCTGAATTATGGCTCCTGACTGAATCATAACATACTTGTATCTATCTGTCTCAAAATCTGACACAAAAAACACAGCACATGAGAGCAAACAACACATTTGCAGATTATAATTTAAGATATGAATAGTCTTTTTTGTGTCCAAGAGATTAGTTCCCTCTTTGCTTACATACTTCTGTACACATCCCAGAACCTATACAGCTCTCTTCCATATGAGCTAAAAAACAAAATACAAGAATAACCAAAAGATCCAATATACTTGTGCTTCAAAAGATGTTAAACCTTCAGCTGCACTGCAGTATTTCAAGAGGTCTTTGCTGTTAGGCAGACAGAATTAGAAATGAAAGAGAAGGCAAATAGTTCTAGTATTTATTTATATCCTCTTTAACATACCAAAAATATTTGCTTAATTTCTTGGAACTTTTGGGATGGATGAACCTAATTACCATTTTTATAAATAAACACAACTTCTGGTATGAAAATAAAAACACTATCAGGAAAAAAACACTCAAAACATTTCTCAGGAAACAGAAGAATACTGAAAGAGTCTTGCTCGATTTGAAATAGGGATTTTTCTGTTACAAATACAAATCTTTTTACTATTTATTAGTTCAGTAGACCAGCACTACTTTCTCCCATCTCCCTTTGCAATATCCAAGTGCTTTGACTCTTGCTTCTACACATAAAGGCACAAGCAAATGCTTAGAAATGAGAAGACTTGTTTTTTTAACTTGTTTGTCATAACATTCAGAAAAACTAGCACATGCACAAAATCATTTTCACTGGTGGCACTACCAGACATGTGACCAGACTGATAAGAGAGACTGAATACTTTCCTTGGAAGTTTTCTTGACCTGATGGATCAAAGCCCTGGGCAATCCTATCTGAATTCAGTGTTGGACATGTTTTCTGCAGGAATTTGTACCTTAGGAGGTCCTATCTGAATTACTCTAAGAAAGTGAAGCCCTTGGCTCCTTCAGAAAGCCTCTCTACACATCTCCAGAGCAGCACAGCAGCAGTTGTGGTGGCTACAATTCCTTGATGACAGCAACCAATATTCCCTTGTAATTTCATTTTTCTTCTCCATTGCCTTCTAAATCCACCTACTGTTTCTTAAATCCTGTACGATCTTTTAAGTTTCCTTTTGTTCTTCATTTGCATGTCACCACTTGCAATACTGGATCTGTACCTAAGGCTTCCAGAAATTACAACAGAAATAAAATAAAAACTAAAGTACAAAACAAGAAAATGACTGAATATCAAGCTCCAGTTTAAGGACTAAAAAGTAAATATTCACTTTGAACACAACAACACTTCTTGGTTTCCTAGTAGTTAGGAAAAACAAATGGAAAGACTAAAACCTAATGCAATTCACCAGAGAGATATGGCAGGTCTATATATACTTTGCATATTATTGGAATGTTCTCATTAATGAAACAATTTTAGGAGAATGTGGATGAAAAAAAACCCCAACAAAATAAAATTTAATTTTTAAGAAACTAACCAGATTTATACTGTTGAGAGGATGGAAAGGAATAATTTCAAATTACCAGTATTCAGACAGCGCAACTGACAAGAGAAACAGCCATTAGATTCTACTGGATAGAGGAGAAAAGTCTTTTTGCTAAACTGGGTATCTATTTAATGATGATATTCTCTTAGTTGCTAGTTACTCTTTGCCAAGATAAACACAGGCATAACTCACCTACTAAACTCTCAGAGTAACTTGGGGCATATCCTTTACCTGATAAGCCAAGAAGGAAAAAGCAGCCAGAGCTGCCTGTATCACTTCCCAGTTACCTCTTTCTCACTGGCACACTGTTCTTTTCACTGCTTTTCTCCCATGATAAAGCCTGTTTGTAGTTCTGCAGGTGAGCTGTGGACATGGGTGGGTTGTTGTAACAGAACTGAAGGAGCAGGAGTTGGGACAGACAGGAGAAACATGAAATCTGAATAATCTGAACAATTCTCCCCCTTCCAATTCCCGGGCTGCTTACAAGGTCACTGCGAGGGGCTTCCTGGTAGTCTGCAGAGAAGCAGGAGAGGGAGCTCCTGGTGCCGCTGCTGTCGGCAGCCTGCCGCGGGGGCTGCGCGTACTGCCTGTACGTGGCGCTCTTCGGAGTCCAGCGGAACAGGTTGATCGACTCGCGAACACAACGCTCAATATCAATCTCTGGGAGGGATTTAAAGACAAAACAAGAAATGCAAGAGCCAAATATCAGTAAAGCCAAGTAACCCAGCTATGACATTACTAAATACACATATACTCATCTACAACTTTGTCTCTCTGTCCCTTGCTCAAAGGAAATGTAGATTTCAAAAGTATTTTCCCATTCAAAAAGAAAAGCACTCAGAGGATTTTTATTAAAAACTCACACAAACATTTTAAGAACCAACCTATATCTAGTTATATAGGAAAATGTGTTTAAGGGAAGCATATCAGAACTTTTACCAATGCAAAGTAAGGACAATAATGGAAGCCCAGCCATTGTAAGGCATCTTTAAGTCTTTACGAGTCAGACTATTGACTGTTCAATGTAAATTAGTGCAGGTCATCAAAAGTAGATGAAAGGCACAAATACGTAGATTTCATACAGTGTAGAAACATCACGATTTTTTTGATCAACTGTCTTTATTTGTTAGCTAAGTCCAACTAAGAGCCAGATTGAAAGCTTTGAACTATTGAATTTTGTATGGCCTGCGCCATTTTGACAAATCTAAATGTTATCTCTTTGCTGGAAAACAGGACTTCCCAGCATTAATTTGTGCTTGATGGGAAACAGAATGGATTGTTTTGGAGATTTGAGAGAATTTTTTAACAAACAAACAAACAATACAGTCCCAAACACAACCAGACATTCCCAGTGAAACATCCTGGCTGAAAGAGTGACGTGATAATACATTGTGCTGATATATTACTCGACTTGAAAGGAAAGCTGACACCTATCAAATGAGAAGCATCCTAAAATAAGATGTGGTCAATTAAAAAGCAGGAAAGTACAATGAAATGCATATGTAAAAGAAAAAAAAAGTAAGCCTATTGGAAATATGTATTTTGTAACACTAAGCAGCCTACATGTCCCTATCTTCTAACAAGATGTAACATACAAGCCATTTACTCTTTTACCACTATAAAAGGAGTGGTTAGTTCTGTACCTCCTGTATGTCATCTTATGAAGAGAAAGATGATTGTAACTTGCATTTTATGAAAAAACTGGTGTAGTTTTGTCAAACAGCAGGGATATCAACACTTCTTGTGTCTCTCCCAAGATCATGTATGATTCATTACAACAGTCAAAATTTAGATTAAAGTATCAGCTTCTATGAAGAAAACACAGGTGTTATAGCCAGGCTTATCTGTATGTCTCAAACAGATTTGATGCACTGCCATCAATCACTCATTGCCATCAGCAGATTTGATGCCTTGCATTCAATCTGGGAGCTACGCCAGAAACCTCAGTCATTAGCAGGGTGGTGAGCAGAAGAAGCTGAAATTGAAGCTTGGGGCAGAATAACCTAGTTGGATGAGATTACTGACTGTTTAAGATCTGGAAGACGTGATCTATTACTTTCCCATTCAAAAAGCTGTCCCTATTCAGATAGGATACAATCTGCAGCAGATGCTTTAATTCCATCAATAACAACATGTTTATGTTCTATTTAGCTTCTAAAATTTGGAAAAGTCTGAGAGTAAAGCTCTGCCTTAATCAATTTTAATTCTAGCTCTAAAACCTTTTTGTGGATGTGTGAAAGTCACAATTTTCCTTGACAATATCAGGTTCCCTAGCTGCTTGGGATAATAGGTGTCAAAGATAAATGGACCGTGTGATGTCTCAACAGTAGCTAACAATTTTTCATTTCAACTATATTGTAATTGAAGACTGCTATTCAACATAATTCCTAAGGAAAATCCACACAATTGGAGAATTTCACACAATTTCTAAATTCAGGTAAAGAGAGGAAATGCCTTTCACTGATTATTATCCCTCAAGGTCAGAAAACACCCAAAAGCACCATCATTACAGTTGCACTTTTTTTCTACATTTCTGAAAACTCATTTTATTTATAAAAAGTTGAGAATTTCAGTTCAAGATTGCAGTACATTTATAGTGGGGCTGTGGTTTCTTATATTGTTTTGGTTCTATTTGTTTTTTTGGTTTTTTTTTGTAAAGAGACTGCTACAATTGAGTTATAAGCCCCATTTGCTGAGATTCTTAGCTAAGGAAAAATTAGTAGTACTGCTATAATAAAAGATATTAATGCAGAATTTAGCTAGTAAGAAAAATAAATCTGAACAACAATAATTAATAGCATGAGAACCATATGGCTGTGAGAGGGCATAATAGCCAACATATATCTGAAATTGAAAACAGAACTGGGGGATGGAATAGGAACACTGCAGTAAAGCTATGGAAAAGCTGAAAGCAGCAATTGAGACTGACAATGTTAAACAGGTCAAAATATTTTTCCTAGAAGCAAGCTCTGTAATTCCAAAGGAAATCCATTTCAGAGAACTGGAAAATAGGCTTGGGCACTGGAACAGGCTTCCCAGGGGAGTGGACACAGCACCAAAGTTGACAGAGTTGAAGAAACATTTGGACAACACTCTCAGGCACATGGTGTGACTCTTGGGGTATCCTGTCCAGGGCTAGGAGAGGGACTCAAGGATGCTTGGGATCTCTTTCAACTGTGTGCATGTTTGTAAAAAACATCACCAGTTCTCACACATCAGGGTGTAAGTAAAAAATGTAGGAGCCTGTTGCTCTGTGATTTTGGAATGCTTGGTTTCTCATTTCTTCTAAGCAGCATTTCAGGAGAACAGCAGTGGGCATGGCTTAAAATGAATCTCCACAGAACAAGAGAGAATTTTTAATGGTTTGTGGGGGAAGCCATCAAAAGCCTAAAACAAATTTACAGGTTTTTGATTAAAAGTCTCAAATAAATTTACAGTCTGTTGATTAATTATCTGCTTCTCAATAATGCAAAATAAAAACTACAGCAAGGCAATTGTGGTTTCCACAAGTAACAATAAAAAAGCCCCACAACCACAAAATGTCCCCCAACAATGTGCAAACCCTAGGCACATGCATGCATATTATATGGGAACAGTCAACATCTAGCACCCACAAGGGAAACAATACTATGGGTGGTGAAATAATTTACTCACATTCTTTTCAAAAAAACAATTACTTTCAGGATATTGGCGTTTAAGACTACACTAAACTGGTATAAATATTTACAGAATATTTATTAGTCACATTACATGAACAGGCTTCACACTTGAGTAACTTTCAAGCCCTTCTTCATCATTTGTTTGCAATTTTGATTTCAGAAAAATCACTTCCTGTCACTAGATGCAATCAGAAAAATGGAATGCAATCTCGTGCATCCTTGCTGGATAAGATCTTTTCTCCTCTTTTTGGCTAATAAGTAAGGGTCTGCTGCTCTACTTCAATCCCAATTTCTTCCCATGCTCTTTCAAATATATGACAAATGAGTCAGTCTCTAGTGAGAAGTCCATTTGTTGTTATCTCCTCAAGACTGCATTCACAGAGTATTAATCCTGCCTGTACTCTTCCTGCTCCCAAATCACTACATTACAAGCCAGAACACATTAGAGCTTCCATATTATTAGAAACATACCACTGATATGTCAGAAGCATAAATAGATCACGTCAGAACCTAGTTTCTTGAATGGGACTATGAAAAAATGAACAGAGACTACCTCAGCAGAATGTACCAGAGTACTTGACACTAGCAAACAACTTAGATGAACATTCTTCTGGGAGCAGGGTCTGCATAAATCTCCAGGTGTGAGCAACAAGTGAAAGTAATATTTAGAAAGGATGAAGAGGGCATGCTTATTCATGGAGACATACATTTAACATCTTGGTGCTCTCCAGGATCCCAGCACTGGTGTATTTTTTTGTTTAAAAATTATGTGCCCTCTGTTGTTATTAAGACAAATTATTTCATTGGAAAATCTGTGATGAAAACATGCTGAATAACATGGTGTTCTCAAATATGAAGTGTGAAAAAATTTAAGTGTGACTTAAAACATAATAAAAATACTATAAAAATAAGTTGTAATTTCAAAACTTAGTACATCTTCAAACTGTTTTTGAAAAATTGCAAGGTGCCTGTATTTCAAAAAGTCAAAGCTGGAGCCCAAGTATCTTAGGAAACAAAGTCACAATTTCATTTTCAAAGATTATGTTCTGGCTCAAATGAGCTCAGGTATTTCAGAGTCAAGCAAAAATCAAGTCTTACAGGAAACAACTCTACAGCAGCAGCTAATTGCTCAGCATCAAAAGGCTTTGACATTTATAAATATGCAAATAATACAGCAATTGATTAAGGCAGGAGTAGAGAAGAGGAAGAAAAGTGGTCTAACAGTAGCATCGTGGTTTTGCCATGGCCCCATCCTAACATTAAGCCTACTGAAACATTTTGCTCCTTTTCTGAACTAAACTTACTGTTTATTCTAAGATGTTTTCCGTTTTGGTTTTTCATGCTAAACTATAACTTCTTACCAAGCTGCTGCCTGCCTCTATCCACAGCCTCAACTGAAAAGGACAGCTCAGCCTGACATAGATGCTTTTTAAGCTATATAAGTTTAAGGTTCATTATTATAGATACAGGAGAGAAATAGATTACACTTGCAACAGATGTTGAAAAAAGCATCATTTTAAATGCAATACACCTGTGACAAAAGCACATAGAATTTTTTTATTTTTACAGCAAAACCGGGTGTGCATATGTTGTTCAATAAGCGAACAAGTAATGGAGAAAAATGTAAGACAAATGGCTCTTTCCTAATGAAAATCTACACAGAGCAAGTCTTTGTGTGCAGTTAATCAATTCCAGAGCCTTTTGCTTGGGTAACAGGATACCAGTTAAGAAACTCAGCCAAAATAAACGGCTTCTGCATTTTGGGAATAGACCAGAATTATGAGCTTGGTTTGACATCTCCATCACAAATACTTTATTACTACCCTGCCAGGCAACATCAGCTTTCACCACACAGCCACAGAAACAGGCCAGAAAACCTCTGTGCTATGAATGCTTGGGTACTGAATAGGTCAGTTAGTTCAACCTCCTGATTCCTGCTCTTAGAAGAAATAGAGGTGAAAGGCCATAAACTCTCTTTTCCTAATGACATACAAAAAGTCACACTGAGTGTGTACATTTAGAAGGACAAATCTAGGAACAGAAGTGACACTTCTATCCAACATCACTGTATCTATTACTGTAAGAAGGTTATTATAAATGAAAAGGTCAATGCAGAACTATTCTTTTTACATTATTTATTTCATACATTGCAGGATAGTTGCATGACTTCATTTCTTTTGTGGACAGCAGCAGAGAGAAGCAGCAGTAAACATTAATAATTTTTCCCTAGACATCAGACTGCACAAAGGGCAAACATGGAATTCTTTTCTTGTGATGGTAAAAATTCTCTGACTCAGCAGTTCACTGGAAAGGTTTGCTAAAGAATGCCTTCCCATATGGAAACGTGATGGTGTCAGGATTGACATGAGCAGGGAACACACAGAATGCCAGATGACTGTACAAAGAGTAAAGCTTTTCTGTAAGTCAATCACCAAATGCCACATGCTATGTCTTATTGAGAAAGAAGGCAGAAATAGATCACATAGAAACTGTAGCTAAGCTCTGACAAGAAAGCACTTTTTAAACATTTTTATGAGGTGTGCCAGTGCCTCATGGAACAGCAGACATTTTTACAAATTAACAAAATGTTAAAGACACCTGGAACAGCCCTAACACAGGGTAGGACACTGGCCAAGGACAGAAGCAGAGGAATTCCCAATATATAATGGAAATAATCAAAGGCTATTAAGCAAAACTTGAGAAATACACAAGGGGAAATAAAGCAGCTCAGCAGAAAAATTAAACATTATTCTTAGGTATATAATAACTAGAAGATGCACAAAAGGACAGGTTTACAGAATTGCAGGAATCAGCTCAGAGGAGAAACTTGTGAGAAAGCCATGGAGATTAAGAACTTGTGGTGCCACCAACACAACATCCTACAACAGTCAATTTTTGAAGGAATAACTCTTTTTTGGCTTTTCTGTGTTCTTTTCACAGCTGTTCTTCACTAAATATCTGTTAGTCATTTTTAGAATCTGAAATACTAGTGAAACTCACCTTCTTTATCCTAAATCCATGCTTCACAGAAATAATATACAAAGACTGAAATTCAGTGTGAAAAAACAGAGATCATGCTGTTATAGGTTTCCATTTGAGTGGTAACTATGAGGTACTTCAGTTATTTCCCAGGTGTATTGGGTATAAACCTGTTAAAAACTCCACAGCCAGAAACTCTGACCAGGCCAAATCCTTATAAAACTGATGACTCTCTTAAGAGCCATAAATAGAAGACCTTTGCATTAACTGTCCTGTTAGCCTTCACGATATTTATAAGGAAATAATATGAAGCAAGTCAGATTTTCTGCTTTTAAAATAAGATGAAAATTCAGGTAATCCTGAAAAAGAGTACCTGTTGCCATGAGAAAAGGATGAAACCTCTAATTTGACCTGTTCACTCCCATAACAATGATGGAAAAACTATGGGTAAAGATAAATACAGACAGAGTATTTAGATCTGCCTAATGAGTATCCTGAACCATGTAACACTCTCAAACTGCTAGAGAAAGCAACATCTTATTCAGGATTGAAATGTTATTTCCCATAAATACAGCAACTGTAAACAGGAAAGATAACCATCTTGCTTATGTACCCATACTTAAAACTGCTTTAATTTCTAAAAATATGCTCTAGCCATTTGGCACAGCAGTAGATAACTTACTGAGATCCAAAACTTCCAGTGTTTACCACTAATCAAGTCTATGTTAGTATTTCACATAGCAAATCTAATAGCTTTAAGTAACTAGCAGCAGTCTAACCTTGTCAGTATACATTTTAGAAGTTATTTAAATCTTGCAACATAATTAACTTACTCATAAGCCATGTGGAAAAGTTCCCCTATTCTGTGAAAGAGCTAAGTTAGCATGCACATTTGAATTTGCACATGGAAGGATTAAAGTACATTCAAGAGATAAAAGTTTGTAACTTCAGGGTTGCATTCCCAGCAGACAAGTTTGTGGTTCATCACATTACATGATTGCTTATATGATTTGTCTCCTTAGAATGGTGCTATGCCTTCTTTTAGCATGAAGGCTGAAGAGCTAGCAAGACTATCCAGATCTTTGCCCTGCTCTAAAGCCAAATGCAATATGTCCAGCCTATCTCCCCCATCCCCTACAGATGCTTCTTAAATTCTAGATTTCTTAAATATTTCAAGTGAGAGAGGTGTCACCTGACACACCCCTGCTGGTTACTCAGACTATTTATCAGCATTTTCAGAATGCAGGCAACATTGTTCACATATGATGTGAGTTCTTCCCAGTTGGGATACCTGCCCTTCCTGAACAAGTTCTGCCCTTTAGTATTAGCACTGCAGTCCTGAAATTTATTCCAAGCCTGCAATATTAATGAAGTCTTACCTTTAGGCACAAATCCTGCTCTAGTTCTCCATGTTTAGTTTTGGTCTTACTGTTGATTTCTACTAAACTCCAGTATACTCCTAGGACATTAGAAACTAAGAACTTTGAACAGAGACAGCCTGCAGCTTTATAAAAGCAGGAGTTTAAGTGAAATACTATGTGAAAATAAATCAAAGAGAACTGACAGCTACCCCAAAGTATAAGAGCACTGAGAGTCCACTTAACAAAATTTCAACATCCTTATTTTGACAGAAAGATTTTTCCAGCTTCCAGCCTACACTGCCATTCCAATCTGTATTTAAGTAATAAAGTGTATCTCTATTAAAATGCAAGGTATACACCCCCAATATATCTACAATCATATAGAAATGTGGTGATAGTGTACATTTCAATCAAGAATTTTCAATACTGCATTATTTGTGCAGCTGATTTAGAAATTCTCCTCAATTAACAGTTAGAGAATAAAACTTATTGAGCACAACATTCACACCTGTACAGGCAATCAAACATTCAGCATAACAAAATCATAAAGATACCCTATGAGGCACCTTGCTCTGTCAGCAACATCCTCTGTAAGCAAAAAGGAAAGAAGTCTAGTACAAAGTATTGCTTTCTAAGCATTAGTCTAATCCTGAATCAGTTGCTATGCTTGTAGTTTTAATGGGAAAAAAAAGGAAATATTTTCCCAATACACCTTTGTAATGAGGAAAAATATCACATCTAGCAACGAAGTTCAGGTAAGAGCAGCCTGAACTTTGTCTCTTCATGCCTAGAAGTCCTAGAAATGCTAGTATGTTTGACATTCTACTTTCTTGCACTCTTACTTTATTCCATATTATAAAGGTGTACAAAATCCTACATGATTAACAGATGGATTATTGTATCTTCTGAAGTGCCTTTTCACTCTAGAGAGCATTATTAGGGTTCTTTCAAGAAGCAGGGGCATAAGTTGTGTGTCAGACTGTTTTTAAGACATGGACTAGGAAAATTCTACTGAGAAAATCACTTTTCACCCTTTTTATGAAGCGCCATCTCTTGCAGCAGACGGTCCTTCGCTAAAGGATATTTATTTGATTTTCTTCTGCCAGTGACAGCTACAGACTACAATAAAGGATTTCAGCATTTTCTTTCCTTAGTGTGTTGCCCACTCCAGCATTTCTCTTTAGTCTCAAGAGGGTAGAATCTATAATTTAGAACTGTTTTCTTTGTGTCACAATGAATGGAAAAGGTGAATAATTAAAGCATCCACAGCTTCAGGTAAAAAAACATCGATCTTACAGATTCTGACACTACCAGACAGCCTTGGTGAGCAGGTGTGCCCTGACAAATATCTCTGCTTCTGTCCCAAAGCCAATAATCTTGAGGAATTGCACCATGAAATACACCTGCATCTCCAAAAAGCCATCTAATATAGCAAAGATGAGCACCATACTCAGAAAAAGATGCTAATATAAATATCAGCCTGACCGACATATTTCAAGAAAAGAAAACCAGAAAAAGTGACTTCCTTTTAAATTCTGCTGTCTTTTGATATTTCCAATGAATACTTTTGTCATAGTTATAACACCATTATCATGTGTTTCATGTGAAAGAGACCAAAGTGCTGTTTTTCTTCAGTTATACTGTAACTTGAAAAAGTAGTCAGCTTCTCAAGATCCATAGTAAATACTTTCCAGAGCCATCCTCCATGAACAATAACAGATCCATATGTCAAAATTTTGTAGTTGAAGTTAAAAAAGTTCTATTTCAGAGGAGCTGTTATGGCTTCTGTTCCTCACAGCCTTAATCTAAGCAATAAGATATTTTCAAAAATGCATGATAAAAGTCAAACCCTAATCAAAATACTGTATTATCTTTGTTTTTTTTTTCCCTACTGCTCACTGGAATATGAAAAACCACTATCTCTGTAAGTCCCTTCAATGGATGGTGTTTTAATCTTCGAGGTTACATTTTCCTTGGAGTAGTGGTGAAACAAATGGGAACAGGCACTAAACACCCACAAATTCAGTGTGGACTTGGTGGCCAACTGACATTTTTTCCTCTTATCAGATCTGTATTAACTAAATGCTGAACCACCAAAAATTCCAGTACAATAAAAGCGTATGGATCACAGATGTGTGCAGACAAAGGATTTTTAGGAAGCAAAACAGCAGAAAGTAAAATGGTAGCTACCCAGGGTCAGAAACATATCTGAACTGATATGATATCATGCCTTCTGATACGTGTCTAATTTTGCTGCTGTCAACAGAAATGCATTCAAAATTGTCCCATAAAATCTCAGTAGAGAATTTCCATAATTTTCAACCTTTACTCCATTTATAAGCTGGATGCAATCCTTCTAAGCATTCACATGACTTCCACCATCATGGGATTCAGCATTTTGGCAAATCACTAGAATGGCAATGGATATAATAATTTCTCCCACATTAGAGAAAATCCATTCCCCAGAGAATCATTTATGTCTGTGGTTTGATGATAGCCAGATCTTGTATCTTAAAGCTATGTGCCTGTGTCTCACAAAGTTTTCCACTTCAACCATTTTACTGTAGCTCCTCATTGCTCTGGATTGCTTTTCTACAGTCAGTCTTTATGAACTTCCTATCTGAGGCCAAGGTTCTTCCTTTGGAAGCACTGACTAGCCTGGAGTCCGCAAAGAGACATCTTCCTAAGGTACACAGCACTAAAAGAATCCTCTTGCTCCAGAATTACAGAATATAAACTTACTGAACCAATCTAAAATGTTTGAGTATGTTTTAGCTCATGTTTAGGCTTGGTATTTCCTTATTGTTGAACAACATCTGTCCACATCTTTTCATCGATTCTCAGAAGTCTGTAACTGATCTCTGTATGTCAGCACTGATATTGGCAGTGATCACTGGTGGAAGATTTGTTTGTCAGGCTCTATGCTGCACCCATTCCAGTTGGGAGTGGATTGGTCTAAGGACCCTTTTACTGTTTGCAAAGAGCTGTATGTGTCTGGGTGTTCCCTAACAAAAACTGCTGCTGACTTGCACAGCAGGTAATGAACTTGGTAATCAAGTCAAACAACAATAACCCTAATTTTTGAGTTGAACAGTGGACGTTATCACACAAACTTATAGCAAGATTCCAAAGACTAAGCTATAAGCAAAACTGCACATTTTAAAGCAAACTTATACAGCTGGTCCTCAAGCATGAAAAGCCTCTGGGATGTCAATCTGCTGATACATGAGGTTACAGCATATCCAGACCAGCTTAGCACAAATCAGCACTGGTCTGAAAGCAGAGTCCTGTCTCTGTTGTTGGCCCCTCAGGAATCACATCATAGTAGTGCCATCATTTTCATTTTCCTGACACATTCTGCTACATGTCAGACTTACAGGAAAAACAAAGATAATGCATAATTGTCTTTGACCTCTCTGCGTCACCTGAATTAGACAAAAGTCTCAAAATTACAGGTAAAAAAATCAGCAACAATAATAGCTGGTTTTGATTGTGTGTCTCAAATATTCTTAAATATTCTCTGGTATTTATATTGTTTGAATAAAGTTTGTACTTCACAGAGCTCCTTAAACACAAGAAAAAAATATGTAAGAAAAAATGAAAGAATTTAAATTAAAAAAACTCAGCACTTTGGAGTAGTAATTTCCTGAACAATCAAATTCTATTTAAGTTTTAGCAGCGGCTTATATGGTCCCTTCATACAGCTCCATGAGGAACAAACTAGGACATTTGTTACAAAAGGATTTTCCAGTATTCTTAATTAGCCAATTATTTTGTTAAAATCTTCAAATAAATTTCCTAATCTACCAGGACATTGTTTAAACACCGTCCAGTAAAACGGGATATTTTACCACCATTAATAAAAATAAATTAAAATATCCAACAGAGCTTCCAAAAATAGCAAGTATTGCCCAATTGTATTGGCTTTATAGATAAAATATGGCCAAAGCTTTGAGATGGGTATTGGAAAGGGTTTTCAGAACCAAGTAATCAATGATGATGCAATGCCCCTTCATTTTCCTCACATCACTATTATTTTAAAACAGTAATTCCAGCTGTGTTATATACAGTGCACTGGAAATTAGGCAGTGGGGTTTTTGTTTTCTAAAAACAATAAATCCTAAAAGTGTTCCACAAAGTATCAAGATTGCAGTAAAATATCTCTATCAGTCTGGAAAGGAAGTTACTTTCATTGGAAGCCTGAAAAAAGCCATTCCAGTGCACACAAAGCTTAAAAATCACAGGAGTTTCAGAGTGTTGAGCAACAATTGTTTTTAGTTTAAAATTATTGCAGATGTTTTGAACAACATAATCTCTTCCTGGAAGTGATGTATTTTCAGGTGAAGGTTATTTTTAAATTGCTTTCAGAAAATTCTCAGCCTCAGCACACAATTTATCACTACCAAAAGAACGGAAGTCTTGTTTGGAAGACACAGGTGACAAAATGCATAATGAGTCAATACTTTTTAATCAGAAATATGACTGAGGTCACAAAGCAAAGGCACAAGGCTATGAGAAGTATATGTTGAAAAAGTTACTGATTAAGCTAGACCAACAACATTTAACTTTTAAGAGATTATGATTATCTTTTTCCCTCAGTAGTTTTAATAGCAGTATTTTATGCTATGCTTTAGATTAATCTCAAAATATTCAATTGTGCCATTTTTGACATCCTAAATATCACAGACATTACCAATTTAAGAAAAAAAGAATCTTTTCAGAAACCTGTATTTCCTACCAGAATATCAGCAAAGTTGTCTTCAACTAAAACCAGCAGAATGCATGTACATTGTATCACTACAGCTTTTACTGATTTAATTTTATTATATGAAGACATATATACTACAAAAACTAATGTAATCTTGTACATGACCTCAGTATAAAATGTTTCCCACTGTCAGTAAATCAGCTGATTTAAGATAAATTTGAATCCATAATTTAGCACCCTTCAAGAAAAAGAAAAATATGGAGAAATTACCTTAGGCAAGAAAGTAAGTTAAATATTAATGGATCTGTACTTAACTAGGACATACAGCTAACAGATGGGGGAGGAGAGAATCAATCTTTCAGTTTAGCACTCACATTTCAGCCATCTGTAGATATCCCATTAAATTTACCATGAGCATTTGAAATGACTAAACATACAGATTGAAAATTAAAATTCTACACTGTAAGGCATGGCCTAATTAAATTTTTTATAAATTGAAAAATACAGTAGCAAATAGCAGGTAGCATAGTACATACTAAACTAACAAGTAGGATACAAATTTTGAAATCCAGACCCATATAGAAGGGTATACACTGAGAGACAATTTGTGACAACAGTATTTAAAGAAATTACAGAGCTTCATTCATGATAACTCACTGACTTATGCAATGGTGAACTCAGCCTCATCTTCTTCGTACCATATCCTAGACTACTGCTAACCTCTGTAAACTCTGCAGCTGTGGAGACTGCAACACTTAAGACAACCTTTTAAACTGTCCTCCAGACTTCATTCTCTCTTTCAGTTCTTCTGAAGAACAACTTCTGTTTAAAGGAATTACTGAATTGCACACATAGTGTTCAAATAGAGCTCACTAAATCTATAATTAACCAAGGAATTACCCCAAAGTTAGAGTTATCTAAAGAAAAGCTACACCTTTAAAACAGTGCCAGCCTCTTACCCAAGACTTGTGTTACATTAATAAGATCCTGAGCAGGAGAGAGGGAATTAATACAAGAATTAATACAAGCATGTTCTGAGTGCACCAGCCTTCCTACTTGTGTTACTGCAAATTAAAACACTTCTTAAGGTGACATGGCTTACTCAGTTCAAATGCATTCTACTGTCTTACTACATACTTGCTCAGAAGGAAGATCCAAACTTCATGGTTAACTGCAAAGTATTTTTGTAAGGTACCTGTTTGTATGGATAGGTGAATCACCTCCCACTGAGCAAAGACACAGAACGTCTACACAATGATCATGCAGACTCTGATACACTTTTGAAAGTTATTCTGAAAGCTTTAAATTTCAAATGGAAATAGCTAACAGAATAATTCTAATGGCTTCCTACACTGCTTTCCCTAATATTCCCTAATATTTACTTCCACAGTAAAAACTGAATTATGTTTGAAAGGAAAACAGGCTAATACCACCCACCAAATAGGAAAACGACTATTCAGAATTGCATTAAATTTATTTTAAAAAATAATTCATATCAACTAATTGTGTCTATATGTGGCATGACTACAAACAGTTGCTTCTGAATTATTTTAAATTGTTCTAAATTTCACAAAAATACTCCAATTCACCTGGAAATAACAATCCTACTGCATTTTAGCTGATGGCAGTGAAAAGACTCAACTAATTACAATAACCTGTAGTTAAGAGCCACACACTCTGGCAGTGAGTTTACCTAAATCTACCATGACTTCTAAATATATACTTAGAAACACACTGGAGAAGACAGAGAATAAAGGAAGAAACAGCACTTGCCAGTACCTGGTAAGTCTGAAAAAAGGAGAATGCATTCATTGAATCCATTAGCCAGAAGACGATCCCTCAGCTGTTGAAGAATGGCAACTCCAATGCAGAACGGGAAGGAAGAATTTCCAAGCAGTAATGTATCCCACAAGTGAAAAATTTTGTGCAAAGGGAAAACATCTGCATAATGAATAAGCATAGTAAATAAAACTCTATAAGCATATACAGACAATAACAGGGTTAATGAGTTATTATTATTCTGGAAATCAGAGTCTTCTTAATGAATACTTTAAAGCATCTGGGTTTTCACATTTCAAGTATGTCAAGAATTAAGCAATTTATTTTTCTTTTGGTGCAGTACAATTATGTATTAAGGCATGCATACTGGTTTTTCACAATAAGATGACATTAATGAGTTAGTAAGATAAACTACTTACAATTAGACAAAAAAATGAACAAAGAAAAAACTGACAGAATGAAAGACAAGGAAAAAGACCTATTAAAAATAGCAAGATTTTATATATAAACCTGAAGGTGGCTCTCTTAAAATATGCTATCTTCCAACTAAATAGTTCTAAGACTTTATTGCACTTGATTGCTTAAGGAAACCATCTCCTTGGTTTTCCAAATGTGGTGATTCTCATGAAGGGTATAGAAAAAGAGACAACTTCAAGAAACAGTGCTTTACAGTCAGTACCTTTAGAAAATGCAATCAAGAATCTCATATTACTTTTTTTGATATTTCATGAGAGAAATAACCTATCAGTTCTTTTCATTCTGCCACTTTTTAAAAATTTAAATTCAACATCTGTCAATGTTGACATTACATGAAAAAAATCAAGGATTTTAAATTGCTTTCTAGACTTGATTTATTAACTTTTTTCTCTTTAATTAAAACTCACCAAATTAGAAGCTCTCCTTTTATCTTAATATACATGTGAAAATACAGTACACGGGTGCTACCAGAACAACAGTATGCCAATGTGCAACAAAAATATGATTATCTTCAAAAACAAAGTCATTCTCTTTCTTACATTATTTGAGTGATGGCAGAGGATGGTGGTGTAGTTTGGTTTTGCTTTTTAACTATTGTTGCATCTTTTTCCAGTAGATAACATCATCATCTGAATACACCCTAAATACTGCATGTGTAAAATCATCCAGATAATAGTAACAATGACAACATAATAACTACATAATAATCTAAGAATAACAACAACTCAAAAAAGAAGGAGAAATACTAATTATTACCAAATCAGGGCAGAAAGTAAGTGACAGGCAGTGTTGAGTTTTCCACTGTTGGAATTTTCCACAGCACATCCTTGCAAATTATAAACATCCTACTAAATGACCTATCATACCAATTAAGAAAGGCTTTAGCTGGAAAAGTGAGAAAAATTAAGCTTAAGAAATATAACAACATTTAATCAGAGGAAAAAAAAAGCATACTCACGTGTAAACATTGTAAGAAACCAAGGAATTGCATAAAGCTGCCAAAGGTGTTGATGGGGGGAAGAAGAAGACAAAAAACTTTTTGAGAACTCAAGTTGTCTATGTCAATCACCAACTACATTAAAAATTGCCTATTCTGTGTGAATTCATTTAGAAAGAAAAATAACTGCAGTGGCAGATCTATCAGACAACTCTCAGCCCCTTTTCTCATCCCCAAATTTTCCAAATTATTAGTTTGTGACACTACATTGAAAACAAACAAAAAAAAAATCAATCACCACCCTTACTAGGCTGGTTTGCAAAAGGTAAGCTGCAAAGTCTTAAAGAAGTAAAAAACCTGCTCTATTAAACTGTTGCAATTCTCAATAATCTAGAGTAAAAATTAGCCAAGGATGCCTGAAAAAGCCTAAGCCAATTTGATTTAAGATACCCTTTTGACTATGGAAGAAGACAGTTTTACAGAAATAACTAAAAGTTCAAATCATGATTTTTCAAGAGAAAAAATAACCACATCTGCCTTTTTCTGCTACTCTGGTATTTATTAAAATGCACACTTATCAGTGAAGAAATCAAGGACAGTTTAATTCTCAGTAAATGCTTACTAGCACCCAAGTATTTATGTCATTCTACTGTGGCCATGTTAGGGCAGTGTCATCCGAAGGTGTCCTGCTCCAGCAATCACAGCCTTATGAGACTTGTGCTGCTGCAACAGCTACAGAAAACCTTTAATACCTGCAAGCTTTCATACTCATGACATCATACAGAGAAAGAAGAGCTAAGCATTTCTGACACACTAAGAATTTCTCATTTTTCAATGAAGTATTGAGCAGGACACAGGCAAGATAATCTATTTTCTTGAAACATCACACTGCACAGAAAGTTTCCATGAATTAGGAATGCAAGAGTGAGATGACCACTGTTAAATTTTACTCAGCTGCATAGTTCATGTGCTATGAAGATTTACAGTTAAACATAAAGCTTAATATATTACTTTTTAACTCATAAAAAGTGCAAATTAATCCTCCTATTGAGCTTTTCCTGGAAGTAAACAAATGAGAAGCAGAAAACATAATTGATATTATGTTAATAAATTACTTCTTATTCCATAAACTCTGAACTGGGTTTTGGCTCTGACTAAATGATGTACACATTTGCTGAAACCCTTCGTAGCACAGCTCTCTCTAAATTTTATTCCTATGCCTTCATCTGAGCATCTGAACCATACTGTCCCTAAACTACAGGTGGTTCAATGACCTATTCACCACTTTTAATATTCAGCAGGCTTTTATGAAGCTTGACCTCCAGCCCACCAATTGATTTTTAAGCATTCAAAATCCAAACCAAATCAATTTCTATTGTCATTTTAATCCTAAATAAGTTAAATAAACCCTAATACAATCATACTATTTCCCTGAGAATATCTATGTCATGTTTTAAATAGATGGCATTCCAGGAATAACATATCCTGTTCCCTGAAATATCCCTTGTAGTGGCTGTGATCAGCTAATGCCTGTTTATCTGCTTGTTTGTATGCAATATCTTGCTTCCCATGCTGTAGGAAAACAAGCCTAGTGTCCTGAGGCTCCTCTTTGCTTGAAGGTTCATATTATGTAAACTGCTTTATTTCCTTGGTACTTAAAAGCAATTATTCCTTCTTTTTCATATATATATATGTATGATTAAAATGTCTTACCAAAGTAGATCCTCGTTTTCTCTTAATTTCACAAATACCTCTATCATGCATGCATTTACACAGACATAGACAAGAAAATACGTGAAATGTGAAGCTTTGAAAATTATTAAAAGGTAATCACATGGAAAACCACTGCTTTGCTCTAACCTATCCTCACCAAACCTATCAGCAGTGACATGAAAAGTATGTCAAACAATTTAAGTAGAAGGTGTCAGACGAGCTTTTATTGAAGGGAGTTTTTCGTCTAACAAAAATAATGTTTTAAGACAAGGAGGTGTTGGTGAGCCTATGAAGAGCTTATGGATGCTATTAGCAAGCAAGGAAAGGGAAGGCACAACACGGTGGCATTACTCCGTGATGCCAGGGAAAGGGAAGGAGGAGTTGCTCTGACTCCAGGACAGAATTGGGGATGCGCTAGGGACGAGGCACACAACGCTAGGGAATGGTGCCCTCCAGCGGCCACTTCCCGGAACAGCACCGCGCCTCCGGAATAACAAGCTCCAGGGAAAGAGGGCTTCAACCCTTCGGTGCTGAACGCTGAAACCTAAGGGGGTTGTGGTTTTACTTGACACTTAACTCTCCGGAGCTGGGGAGTATACCTAATAATCAAAGTAGCATATGAACCGCTGGAATAGCCTGAGAATGCCCACATTAAAAAAAGAGCCTGTAAAACCAACACATCATTTTTTAGAGACCTTGACAGGAGCAGCGCCGTAATTAGAATTTTGCTTTGCATCAGGGAGTAATTCCACCCGTATTCTGCCTTTCCTTCCCTTACTTACTAATAGCATCCATAACCTTTCCAAGCTTACAAACACCTCCTTGCCTTAAAGCATTATATTTGTTAAAATCAGAGGAAAAACTCCCTTCATTAATAAGTTATACAGAAAAAGTGTAACTTTGTTTCTGTATATACTTTAGCTGTACCATATATTGCAGTTTATATGAGATGCCAAATCAAAAAATAAAAATGTTTGGGTTTTTTTCCTCTATTATAAATGCATGTTTCTTTTTTTTTTTTATGTATGTGTGAAACAATGCTGCCCAACAATAAGCATAATTTTAGTTTGCTGTGTTGTTCTAACAACAGTTCTAACTGCTTTTTGCTTTATTTTTCAGTTGATAATAAAACCTATTTTTTTACTTTCTACAACTTCTTGAGGTGGGGAGGTGGAGAGGGAAATGGTGAGCTCTTCTCCCTGGATCCAGTGACAAGGTATGCTAGAATACTTCAAAGCTGCACAGGAGGAGATTTAGACTGGACATTAGAAAGCCTTTCTACACCAAGTAAGTGGTCAACCAGTGGAAGAAGCTTCCTAGACAGGTGGTTGATGCCCCAAGGCTGTCAGTGTTTAGGAAGCATTTGGAGAATGCCCTTAACAGCACACTTTAAGTCAGCCCTGAGGTGGTCAGACAGCTGAACTACATGAGTCTTGTAGGTCCCTTCCAAAGGAAATTGTCTATTCTATAAACTTTTACCTTTCTGTTCCACACCTGAAATACACACATACTTAGCTTCAATCCCATGTAATGCCTAGACAATAATATACTTAAAGGCTAGAGAAAGGTACAAAAAATAAGGCAAATTGATTCACGTTTTTAATTTTAGATTCTACCACCTGTATCTACCTACACAAACAAAATTTGAAGAATGATCATTTTCTTCACAAGATAAAAGTATCAGCAAGAAACTTCTCCTCCAGGTCTATCTTCAGGTAATTGTGTAACAGGACAAACAGAGAAAGTACTTCAAGGGCAGGATTTTTAAGATGAAGCCCTCTCACTGATACCTTGTGCATATCACCAAAACCAAGCTATCTACCTGTGCCAGCAGCTTCAGCACAGTATTAAGGAACTGCAATCAGTTTCCCTTCTGTGTTAGTGGATAGATGACAACTGTGTCTGTCTTCCATAATTTGCAGCTGAAGGTGCTTCAGAGTAATTTACGGCAATAGCTATGCTTTTAGCAACATTGTACACTTTCTTGTTTTTCTTCAGTTCAGCAGGGTCTGCTGTTCAGGGTCAGAATTAGTAACATAAGGAACGCATTACAAAGCATTATATAGGGTGGGGAAGACTATGAACTTTGGGAGAGTGAGCAAAGAAGAACTCTAAGATTCACTGTATAGATCATCCCTCTATTTATATGTAAATCACATAGCCACAGCAAGGTACTTAATCCAAGCACCACATCAGCTAATAATATTCACGACAACTCAAGCTTCAGCAGTGTTCAATATTCTGAGAGCTACGTGACCTGACGAAAATGAGAAGGGTGCCAGGAACACAATCTTCCCTGCAGCAGAGCCCACGTTTCAATGATGAAAGATTAATCAGGGTTTACTTTGATAGGATTAGTACTCAAGCACGAAACTCTGGTTCAGATCTCATTACTACAGTGCATATCCTTCACCTTGATGGATCCTGTGCTGCCTTGTTACAGTTACAAAAAAATCACCTCTCTGACTAATCTAAAAGGAAGAACAACTTTTAGTTACTAAAAAAACCCCTGAACCCTGAAAGATAATTCAGAAAGGACAACCTCTCTTCAGAGGTTAGTGTTAACTTCAGAACTTGCATTTTATATTCATTGGAAGAGTTTTAAAAAAATATTCCTCTTTTGCAATTGTTCACTCAATTACCTAATCATCCATAGACTGTCAGATTTAGAGACAGGCTCATGTATGATTATATACTGTCCAATGACTAGCATAACAGAAACTAAAATATAGGAAAACATGTGATTTCAAACTATTCCATCTGACTTGTACCTTGGAAGTCTTCAACTGTGTAAGACACAAGAAGCTGCTGAAATTTCAAGTAAGACCCAAGATGGGTTGCTACACAGCTCTGGCATAGATTAGTAGCCCACACAAGGACCTGTAAGGTGGTCAGGGAAATTACATCTCAAACTCTTTAGTGGGAACTAGCATCCTGGACAAAATACAAGGAAAGAATTCTTTTGGTCATGTGCAGCCTTTAAAAAATAAGCATTGAATGCATTTATATAGTGATGCTGCAAAATTGATTCTCCCTCAGGAATTTAAATGTTGCTGTTAAACCTTGCACTTCATCTACCCAAATATTTAGGCCTTCTACAGATAAATATTCCTCCTTATCCTCACCTTCCTTTCAATCTTCCTCCCACCTGTCCTTCTCATATGTGCGAAGGCACATGAAATACATGTGCCTTTCTCAAACTCCTCTGTTTATAAGGCAATACACTGGGGCTTTCTCTTCTGTTCATTTTAACACCACTGTATCTCCTAAATTTGTATCAGTCAAACAAAATTATTACATTAAAACACCCCCTACAAATGGAAGTACATACTTTCTTTTCTATTACAATATTTGTAAACAGAAAATGAGTATCTGCCAGTCCCAAACTCCCAAAAATTCTTTCAGGAATGGGGTAAAACAAATTATTTTCTATGGCTTGGTCTTGCTGCTCCAGCTTAAAATATTTCCTAATAAGCATAAGGCTTTTCTGATAAACTTAACTTTGCAATAGTTCCAGAAGAAATGCATATAAATTTCTTATATATGAAATTGTTATTTTTACATCAACAACTCCTTAGCTCAGTTATCATCTTCCATTTGGACCTCTCAGTCATCATCACTTCTTATGACCAACTTGCAATTACCAAATTTCTGAATGCCAAATATAGAATGATATACACCATATCAATTAACATTATGTCTATGGCATTGCCTAAATCTGCTTTTCAGAAACATCAGTATTTTTATATACATTTGTAAATAAATTTTAAATACATTTATATTATGCCTTTCTTGATTATACACACCTCTCTAAAAAAAGGAAAGCTTTACTATTTACTGTGATAGCATGAAGTGAGGCTCTAAAGAAGACCTTATTTTCTTTTTTCCAACAAAGCCCATCCTCTCTACTGTGTTTTGGTTGTGTTCTCAGTTTTCATTTTCCTCCATCATGAAGATTTTTTTTCCAATGGAAAACATGTGTATGTTATGCACTTGTCCCATATTTGAGACATACTCCTGGCAAATGACTGCTTAGCATTTTCCAAGGTCTGACCTATCTACAAGATTGATGATGATGTACTTTTTCTATCAGTTGAAAAATAATGTGTCATTTGTGTTAATCAACAGCATTCAATTAGCCGCAGTAGTTTCACTATTGGCACTTTATGGGTACACTAATTTTTGCATACTAACCCACATTTAAAAAATAAATATATATACACCTTTTAAGATGAATCTAAGTTATAATAACTGGCTATTAGTATTTTTATTGTATTTACCATACCAGCAGACCAGGAAGGACTAAAGAATCAAAACTTTACCCTTTTATCAGCATGTTCTGGAAGGTCTATTAATATGCAAGTTTTATTTTTGTCAAAGTGTTTCTGAAGCAGTTTGGAAAAGCATCTCATCCCAGCTTCCCTCATTTTCCCATTCTTAATTCCTTTGGATAATACTTATAAGGACCCTTAGCACTTACATCTGGGATAAACCCAATTTCATTAAGGTGGTTACTCAGCTCTGGATCGTGGAATGCAATCATCTGGGAAAACACTGTCAGGTACTCTGAAATGAAAAATCCGAGACTGTTGTCAAAACCACAAGCCATCACATGCTGCTTGCTCACAACAGAGCTCTAGGATGGCCACTCATTTTAAACCTACAGTAAAACAGCACCACTGCACTCCTTGTTATCATTACATTGAATACAGAGGAATAAATATTAAATTTTTCTTCTTTAGTACATCTCAATTTGGATTTTTAACAATGGTTTAACTTGATACACACTTAGGTTGTGATGTATGCTTGACATGCAAAGTTAAAGACTGTTTAGTAACCAGTAAGGAGAAATATCCACCATAAAAGATAAAATTTATTACAACTTCAGCCTGGCCTATTAGGTTGATGGGTACAATTTCATTTAGTTGTCTAAATAACACTTAGTTTTAATTGGAAGAGAAGCAGACAGCAGAACACAGGACAGTGACAGATTTCTCTCAGTTCTGCCCCTCTCCCAGTTTTGTCCACACTGCCACATACTCTGTTAGAAGAAAACTGAAGAGGCAATAAGATTGCAATTTTGTAACAGATGGTAATTCCTTTTCCTCCACATTCCCAAGAACAGAGTAATTAGGCTGCAGGGAGCTAGTCCTGGGGAGCAACAGAGAGAGAATGCAAACTCGGATTCCAGAACATGCTGGCATCTCAATGCTCCACACAGTCTATGTCTACACAGAAGACATAAAGCAGCTAAAATTGCAGTGGGTAGTTAAATGACATATTCTTAACCCTTTCCTCTACCTCAAAAAGGCAGGGAAAGATGCAGCATTTTCCTTTAAACCATTATTTATATATTGTTTTTTGACATACAACCTTAGAAAGGATTAATTAGAATACTGAAAGAACCCTGAAGGGTCCCATCTCCCTGAGTCCTTGACGATGCCAGATGTAGAACAGGAACTCAGGAATGCCTACACTACTTTGGTTCACAGAATCCTACTGACCTGTATTTCTAACTTTGGCTGATACATATTTTTACAAAGCTCTTTAGGAATAACAGCAGGAAACCCTACAGAGCAAAAGTGTTATTTTATGGAACAGTATAACCACTTGAGAAAAGTCTTTAGTAAGCTATTAATCTTGAAGTCTAAAGTAGCTGTCACCAGAGGAACATATTTATTCTTTTCATCTTTTGACCTTTACTGCAAGCAATCTTTCTTTACTGAAAAAAGGATATAAACATGTTCTCTAAAATAAGTTTTCCTATTATTTTATTCAGTTCATAACATCTCTTACCCACTGTCTTTCATACATAAACTCTCCTAACCCTGGCATTCTCTCCTTACGTTAGCTCTCTCCAATTATATAATATTTAAATGCTTTTACATCTAATTAGTTCTGTTGATCAGTTCTTAATTACTTTCCTTGAAGACAAAAAATGACAGACACTTTAAAGCTGATGAGTTCCACAAGAAATAAATAAAAATTCTTTAAAAGAAATACAAGGACAACAATCCATACTGATACTCAGTATTCAGTAAGCATTCATAACTGCTTGCAATTAAAAACATTAATTACCACCTGTTTCTTTTGATTACTAATGGCTTTTGAAAGAGCATTTGTTTTTTATAGACTGTCCGGAAGACAAATTATCTTCCCAACACAGACTGTGCCAAGGTGACTTTCTAGGTGGAGACAATTTCTTTTTCATGCTTCCATGAAATTTAGAATTACTTTTCAATTAAAACAGACATTCCCAGCTACTGTTTTAATTTCTCTAAGTTACCTACATACTTGTTGAAGGCTGAAATATGGAACATTATTCCTTGCGGTTTTCCAACTCCTGTCCTGTATTGAATAACATCATCTGCTCAATAAGAAATTCCCCTCAAATCACTATTTTCCTGAATACCAAAACTTTAATTTTCTGAGGAACCCCTAGTTTGTCCTGTTCCTCTTCATTTTCCCTTATTGTCCAAACAGCTTCTCTAACATGGTGACTTTTGAACACCTGAAGGGTAAGTGTTTACAACATAACACTAGAAAGACTATTTACTTTATAATAATAACTTTACTTATTTATTTTCACAACTTTGCAGGACTGACTTTTACCTTGGATATTACATAGAACACTTCTGTGTGTGTGCACATATGGATTTTGTCTCCTATCTGAATCCTTAACCACTTATTTTGTTCCAAATTTTCTTGCACATCTATATGATTTTAACTGCATCCCAATTTTGCAACCCCTTGCAAAAAAAAAAAAAAAAAGAGTATTTATATATCCAGAAACAATTCCACTTCTCTTACAAGTATACCAAATAAAGGGACTGACTTACCTTGAATAACATGAGAATTATCCTTCAGAAAGAAGTTATACAAATACTTTGGAATAAAAGCAGACATACAGGCATATGCCAGAGCTGAAATAATTAAAAAAACAGATGCAATGACAAAGGCAGAATTCAATTACACCTAAAAAAGTTCATTATTAACCAGATAATAAGCATAAATACTTAATCTGTACACAAAAATGATTGCATGCACAGTAAGTATAATAGGAGTCATTGTCCTAAAAAACTAGTCTTCCCACACAATGACCCTATATAAAGAAAGCCAAGTACAAGACAATAAAAGCTTGGAGTACACCTGTTATGAACAAATCACATTCTAAGAAGATAAAGGTCATATACCTAAAGCTGATCTGAAACTTTCAGGCATTTAAAACTACCATCAGCTTTTCTGAACAAAGCTGGCCTGACAGTTTAACACTTAGGTTACCAAATAATACATTCAACTTAAGCAAGGCTGAACTACAGCTTCACTGAAAAACACAACTGTGACAGCAGCATTTCTTCCTTCTTCTAACTCAAGACTTATTGTGCTTTTTATTATTCATCATTATTGTGCTTTTCAATAAACAGTACTTGAACCCCTGCTTGAAGAGCACTACACCACATGCAGTTTTCAAAACCCCAACCATTTCTTTTGACCTGTGGCAACAAGAGCTTTGAAATCCTTAGTAGACACAGAAACTTTCCATCTCTAAGTGGATTCACACACATCTGTCTGGACGTAGATACAGAGGAAAGACTCTGCTTTTCTTCACTCACTGCAGAAAACTCACCTTCATTGTTAAAATTCAAGTACAGAAATGGTGCACAAAGAGAGTCAAGACCTAAAGAGAGAAAAGCCATGAAGAAACAGCACAAAAAGCTTGTTTATTTTAATGCACAAGATGAAGACATTAATTTATAATGAAAATTTGCGCACTAGATACTGCATTATCAGGCCTCAAGAAATGGTGAGAACAACAGTGAAATCTACGCATGAAAATGTCAAGGATTTCAAATTGTTCAGTTATAATGCCAAATTGATTATTCTGCTGAGGCATCCAAGATATACCAATTACCATCCCCAGAACTCAGTAAATTTTGGAGCTTAATAGCAAGCAACGGACTTATAATTTTAAAATAAAGTGACTGAAGCTTATGAAGACTGAATATATAACAGAGTGGGGAATTCTTTTATTACAAATTAAATATAAATTATTAGGATTAAAATTTGCAATAACCCAGAGTCATTCTTCAAAGGAAACAGAAAGGAAAGCACCAAAAAAAAAGCTTAATATGGTGGGGGTGAAAAGCAGGAGGTACTTTAAAGTCAATCAAAACTTTTCATTCAATTATCTGCCCTTGCCAACTAGTCAAACTCACCTTGCCAGTACACCAAATTAGGATGGGAAACAACCCAGGCCTTCAACACACGTCTGAACTTTGCATGACCCTCTGGTGATGACAGCAGTTCATCATACTGATGGCAACGAGGAATATCAACTTCAATCTGCAGCACAGCCAAGCATACAAAGAGAAACTGGGATAAGTGGGGCAGCACTACAGCAATCTTGCAACACTAAAGGTGGAAGTCAGCCAAAATATGTAGGTCAGACCACCATCATAAATGATCTGCTTCCTCCATCATTCTCAAAACTGAAACTGACAGGGAACCTAACAGACCTGTCAAAATTTAAAAATAGAGATTTTTTTTCTCCTTTTCTGTGCTCATATTTTTTAATGGGTTCTAGCTCTTGAAAAAGGCAGAAAACAGACAACAGTTACAGGTTTGTTACTTCTGGACTCATTTTAGGTGTTAATATTGCTTTGCTCTAAAAGATAGATAAATCAGAGTTCTCAACATTGCAGCCAATTTGATGGAAAATATTTCTTCACCCAGCTGAAAGGAACAGCGGTTGTTTGCAAAGTCTTATGTCTGGTAAGAAAATGTTTGAGAATGTTCTCTTCTTGGAGATCCAAATTGCTCAAACCCCCATTTCTGTAAAGTATAGTTCACATTGTAGGACCGCAAGGTACTCAGCAGTATCTGCTACAAGGCCCAACAGGCACAACAAGCATTTGGTAAACCCAGGATTTTTAACAATAAATCATTAATATTGTTCAATACACTGCTGCTGCTACGGAAACAGTGATTATACAGTAAAAAAGGATTTCAGCTTCCCCATGTTGTGAGTTAAAGTATTTGTCTCAAACTCTTTTGCAAGATGCTTGCTACAGTAAAGGCTAGAGGGCAAGGGGAACCATATTGTTGTTGTCCACCACATGTGCTGTAATAGCCAAGTGATGGGTGGGAAATATCTTCAAGTGACAATATTTGGTAACACCGTAAGTCTTACTTGTCTGTCTGTAGGAATTGGCGTGTCTTTATCAATGGCATCATATTTTGCTTCTATGGCACCCTAAATGTAAAAGAAGAATATTTGAATTTAGAAAGCCATCACCAACGTAAGTGCATAAGACAATCCACATGGTGAGATAGAGAAGTTGACTGTTTTTGTTAAGAACTTCAGTTAGCAGAAGAACAGAAGATTCTGAGAGCTTAATTTTAACAAAACCATCTTTATTCTGTTACTAACTTAAGACATACATACCTTTCCATACATCTGCTCAGCATGATCTTCAGTGCTTTTCAGCTGCTTACACAGAAAGCCATGTACTTTGTAGTTCCCCATTTTCCAGTCAAGAGATGCTCTCAGTTCAAACAGTGCTTACCTCAGCTACCGGCAAGTGGCTTTCAGCATCATCTCTAAAGTAACTGAATCCACCTGCCTGTTAATTGATTCTGCCAATATAGATGACTTAAGCAGCCTGTCCCTGCATAAATCCCAAGGCAGGAATATTAACAAGTCCACTTTAATGTTATGGGACAGGAAAGCACACATACTGTACAGATGGCAAGTTGCTGAAGCGTGAGAATTGACTCATTCCCCAAGACTCAGGCTACAAGCCTGACCAGCAGTTTTTCTTCCCCTTTATAACTTTTTTGTTGGTTATATTATATGGTATTCAGAAGATCATATCCTAAGCTAAATCTCCTGAATAACTGATGTGTTATCTCAAAAAATCTTTATGATCCACTGCTGCAGGATTGCAAGCAAAGTAAATCCAAAAGCTGGGTAGCCCAGCAATTCTGTGAGAAGCCTTCATTTCTGGGACATTCCATTGTCCAAAAGGACTGTATTTGATTGATTTATTCTCCATTCTTACAGGGAAGTGTATTGATTTGTACATGAGAAAAACACATTTCATATTTTATCCTGTTTTGTCCAACTACTGCTCACTGGAGCAGAAGGACTGTCAACTGCACTTATCAAAATATTAAAAATCAAAACAAAAAACCCCTGTTAACTACCAAATGTCAGAGTATTATTTTCCACTGAAGGTAATAATCAAAATTAAAGGCAGTCAGTTTTACATATGCTTTCTGGAATCAAATACCCTTACAGAAAAGAAGTAAGTTTGTCAGAACATTGTCTTTATTTGCACAATTTCATGACTAATTTTGCTTGAAATTCCAGTAACCTACCTGCCAAATCTTTAAACCTATTCCAGCTTCCTTCCTTGTCAACCCCACTCCTTGTCAAACCCACTCCATCCCCAGTCAGTACTGGAACTTCTCCAAATGCCCTTACCTCAACACCCAACAAGGCAGCCCAGGTTATGCCTCTCAGAAGGGGAGGGATGTCAATCCTGGCTTCTTTCCAAATTTGGTTTTTCTTGTATGGATAGGCCTTCAAAAAGAAGAGATTAACTGCAAAAAAATGCTATCATGTAACTGCAACAGTTCAAATCCCAAAACTGGGACAGTCTTTCCCCAAATGAAAAAGCCTAAACAGTGAATACAAGTTTCACAAAAAGCAAATTAAATTTCTAACTGGAAAGCCTGGATGAAGGACTACTCTTTGATGTTAAAATATCCACTCTTTCTCATAAATGCATTCACATGCTTTGGTATATCATGGAGAGATCTCCTAATCCAAATGTGTACTATGCTTTTTTTCTTCATTATATCTTTCTTTTCATACTATGCATCCATCTTGGTTTCATTAAACATTTCTAGTTTATCCTTGATAATGCTCATCAGCTCTCTCATTCTTAAACAGGAATCTATCTCTCTGCATATATGTAAATTAGGGGCTGCTATTCCTTTACCCAGTATAAACCTCACATTTCTGACATGGCACTGCCATGTGTTCCAATACTTTACTGCTTGGAAATGCAAAAATTTTACAGGCATATTTATATCTATAATAACTTAGTCTGTTATGAAATAAAGGATGTAAAATTGTTTTCATCAGTAAATAACCAGTATTAGCATCAGCTCTATTTCCATATGCATGCTTTAAAACCTACTTTTATATTCACCGGTACTGAGAATTATTTGTTCTATTTTTATTTTCAACCTTATTATACTTCTGAAGGGTTTTTTCTTCCCCCTTTCCTACTGTGGTCTCTTGTATCTCTGCTTCCTTTTACAATTACTTGGTGCTTCAAAATCGTCCAATTAAAAGACCAAATCAAATTATCCAGCATTACAAGGACTCCATACCTTCAACAGCCTGTCAAACAGGACAATTCTATTTAGCTGGTACTCTGTGTCCCTCTCCCGGATGATCAGAGGAAGAGTAGCAGCTGCAGAGAGCTCATTGCTACTGTTGGAATGAGGTAAAGCTGGCTGGCTGGAAAAAAAAAGGATAGTAATAGTGAACAGCAAGAAAAACAAGTCACTGAAAATAATTACTAGTACATGAATCATTTCTAACTTAGAAACCAGAATAAATGGACAATTTTGACTATTCAGCACAATTGATTTCCAGGACAGAGGCTAAGATCCTGAATTTGTAATCAGGGCCTTAAGTGCAGTGTGCTTGTCAGGTCTTGACTTTCAGAGCCAAAGACACATTAGTTTTGCTTAAGGGAGACAGTTGTGTCTAGCTTTGCAGTGTGATTCTCAAATAAAACTAGTAACTCAAAATTCAGTGTGTTACAGATACACAGATTTACAGATACTTACTCATCTTCAAGCAATGGATAAAATGCTTCTCCGCCAACATCCTTCAGTCTCTGAAAGGAGAAAGAAAAACAATTTGTTATCAGAATGCCGCTCAGAATTCAAGTGGAAATCTTAGTGGAATACAAAAACTATTAAATAGCAATTCATTTGCCAAATTCAGTGACCATCCTTGAGACTGAAGCATTAGCTCGGTCCTCCGCCTGCAATGAAGCATATACAGCCTTCAACACTGAAACCTTTTGCTAATACAGGCCTTTTGGAGCTGATGGAAGTTCTCCTGCCTAAAGATATCCACAAACCTATTTCCACACAAAAAAAATGGTTCATATGCACCATGAATTAACAGATCAGAAAAATTACATAGTTCTTTGTTTCCTTGTTTGTCTACATGGACTTCCTATCCAAGTAGCTGCAAATCAACTTGCTTTTATGGTTTTAATTAGTTCAAGAGTTAAATAAACTTGAATTCCTTTAAGGAAATACACTCAGCAAAGGTGACAGACAAACGTGGCTGGATTTTTTGACTGAAGTTTTCAGACATCTTATGGTGCATGATTAATATTTAATGCCATGTTCCCTGCAGTGCTCTGTTTTGCAGTTCAGCCCTTAACTTGCAGGCACACGACAGCCTGTTCCTCTTGGGGCTGACAGAGGAGTTCATTGTCAGTTCATTCAGTACTGCACCTCTTTTGATTATAGGCATCATGCTCTGCTCTATAAAAGGTGTTTGAAAAACTGCACAAGTTCAAAAACTTATTTCAACTAACACTGCAAGTCTTGCATCTTCCACAAAATGAAACTTCAGTATATAATTATTTCCTGCTGTATTTATAGAAGCAGGTAGTGATATCCAAAATTACAGATGAAAATGTTTTTAAAAAGCCTTAAAAAGCTGCCCTCTAGTGAGAGCAACAGTAGAAGCTGCAGTGTGTATTATGTTTAAAATAGATGTTGCATATTTTTCACTTCCCTCCTGCCTTGCAAGCTCCATTGATCAACTGAAGAAAATAACCCAGTTCTTTGTCTGCCTTGATGCATTTATGTGAAGCAGTGCAAAGTTCTACTGAAGAAATGTATTTACACAGTTTTTGACATACTACCTCCAATACTAAGGTGGTAGAGTCAGGAGTCACCTTTTTTGTACTAACCCCTGTAATCATATGGAAAGGTTTTTTTAAAAAAAAACAAAACTGACAGAATTGCATCTGCTGCTATAAAAACAAACTCCAAACAATGCAGCATAGTTTCCCAATTTAACAGCAATGAAGTTCTACATGAGCAAAGACATGTAAACAGTCAAAACATTTCAGCGATATATGCAGTAAATCTTGTGACTGATCATTACTTCAAGCCAAATCATGAGTTATCATATGCTGATTTTCCCAATGAAGATGCATTTTGTAAAATGCTTTGAAGAATTTTTGAACTTGCTGTTTCTACTGTATATTCCAGAAAATTAATAATCAGCTAGTGGAAAATTGATATCCAATGTTAAATATAAAGCTTTTGAGGAGCTGAAACTGAAATGAGTTGGAAATGAAATGATTTCGGATAATGTGAGCCATTGACAGACAGTAATTAAAGCATACAGAAGACATTCCCTAAGCAAACAGTTGTAGCAATCATGGAGAACAGCAGATGGTACAGAAATATATGTATTACACTGGAACAAAGCAGGTAACAGAAAATGGAAAGGGAGGGACAGAAAACAGATCAAATTTACTAAGCTTTTGAAGACAAAGCAATTTAATGTCACAAACCAGAATCTAAATTGGACACTAAGAAGTGTTCTCTTGGAATCAGCGCCAGTTCCATTGGTAAAAACAGCAGTAGGAGCTGCTGTTAAATATTCCCTTTAAACAAATGTTTCTGCAGAGAAGAACATAAGAAATGCACAATATCACTCTTACGTTTCGGAGCTGGCACAGAGACAAAGTCACAGTTGTGTCATCCAGGAGGGAACTTCTATCTCGTCCTTGCCCAAAGCTCTCACCATCTTCTAATAAAAAGCTTCAAAAATGAGAACAAAAAAAAAAAAAGAATTGGGTCATTTTATAACTCAGGACTTGAGCTAGGGAAAAAAAAATCTTACATCAAGAAATTTCTTCTTTAAAACAAAGTATTAAGTCTTAGAAGTATACTATGTTCACTCTGCATGGCATGAAACCTGCTATCAAGAGAATATACAATCACCTTAAGTTATTCAGACAGCCTTTTCTGTAAAATGGCACATTTCAGGTTTTCTATAACTTTGCTTTGCATATAAAGAAAGAGTTATGAGACATGGGATTAATATCCCCTTTTATTCCTTGATCTTGCACAGATCAGGCCTATCATTTATTGTGAAAAGCAAAAAGGAAATATTATCATATGAAAGGCAGTTCCTATCATGACAAAAAACCCCAAGCGAAAGTCTGACCTTTTCTGTTGCAGTCCATCTAAGGATACAAAGGTATCCAAGACAGAGTGTACACAAATTTTCCATTATTATAATATTTTTAAAGTAGACCATATGAAACTGATTTTCAGAATTTACTTAACCTAGCATTCTCAGTGTCACTTAGAGTTAGACTTAGAGTTAATTTTTGAAATTAACTCCTCATCTTCAAGATAGACAGCATGGTGGAAAATACTTCTCCCTCATAGCTGAAAAGCACCTACATTCAGGTGACAGATACAAGGCATTCAAATCCCTTAAACTGGATAAGAGGGGAAGTGACTATTTCCTTCTGTTCACAAATGCCATTTGCAGTGTTTTCTACATGTACAGGTCTCTAAACTGAGATGTTCTCTTGTAATTGCTAGTGTCATCCACCCATTCATCCATCCATCCATCCATCCTCCTTTTTATTAAAGTGCTTCTCCATCCTAACTTGGGAAGTGTGCAGATAGGTGGCTTGGATCGAATGATTTCCTTGTTGACAAGCTCTTTCTCCAAGTCTCCTCCAGCCAAACACCAGAGATAATAAACCTCTTCAATTGATCTTTCTGCTAGGTAATCATTATCTTCATCTGTTGGGAGAAATGACACAGAAATAAATTACAGATTTTTAGGTAGTTTTTCTACAACTCTAAACACATACTGTTGAAAAAAAAATTATTCTGCTTGAAAGGTCATAACCTTAATGTGAAGTTAGAGGAAAGGTGATCTTTCCTTTGCAAGTGCTGTTTAAGGAGATTCAAGGAAAGAAGTCATTAAAAAAGCAGGTATTTCTGCAGTTTGCCATGAACCCCTCACATGAATACACTGAGTGTGAACTTTTGCTTCCTGTGTGCTTTTAAACAAAATAAAACTGTTCTGTACATAGCACTAAGAGGCAGACTAAGAGTTAAAATAAGAAACAAGTGATTCCTACTGAGTAGTTACAATCTCTCTTCCCTTCACATACCACACTCATTCTAACAAGGCAAAAAATCTTTGTCTAGATGAGATTTTCTAAATATCTCCAAGTTCATAAGAAAAAACTAATCACGATTTAAGAGCAATAACATTTTCAACATACTATAGTTTAAAACTTCGAAGTTTAATATTTCAGTCCAGAATGTGACCTCTTTCATCAAGACTTTGTTTTCCAGTACTTCCAAAGATCATCTCATGCTATGATCTAGTAGAATTCAATTACCAATAAGTGGAAAAAAAATTACCTTATACGTGCACATGTTCAAATTCTAAAGGCAAAAGATGACGCTGCTTTTGCAACACGGGCTTGAATGCTAATGTTATTTTTGCCCTGAGGCTGAGGCATAAAATTAAGATTTGACTCCTTCAGCTTGCACACATCACTCAAAACATGTTTGCCCATGTCTCCCTCCATTAAACAACTTACTGCATTAATCTAGTGTTGTAACATTTAATAGTCTCTGAGAATAATTTGTTGGAAAGAAAATGCAATAACAATTTCTTTTCCTTCCCCCTCCAACAACATTTATCCCACTACCTGCTTTTACCTTTACATAATTGACTTATGTCTTCAGGTAGTGTTAAATTGGCACACCTTGGAGAAGATGAGAACAGACCAGCAGGTTTGTGGAAGGGAAGATATAGTGAGGATACTTCACCGAACAAACTGTCATGCAGCAATTCCTCTGGAGTTGGCCTTAAATTAAGAGAAGAGGATAAAACAATTAGAGCAAAGTGCTCCCAAAAATGTAGCATTTCAGCAAAAAAGGTCCCCAGTAATAAATATTAGCAAGTTATTTTAAATTATATTGGATTTCAGACCAATGTTTTTAATTCATGCAGTGCAACAAACTAGTCTGTTTACAGCCCAAATTCAGACCTCTAATTCTTCTCTTTTAAACAGTGAAAAGCACAAAACTGAGAATTTCTTATAGGTAGCCCAAACAGCAGTATTCAAAAAAAAAGGTTCAGCGACAGTCCTTCTAATTTCATAGTAACCTTTACCAGGCCTTTGGACTGAGTACTTGCCTTTTAGAAGGCTGGAACGTAAGGCATTTCTTCAGTAGAGCTATGATATTTTCAGGAAGGTCCTGGAACAAAAGAAAAATATGGAGGAGGTCTGTTTATTACTGTCTTAATTCAGCAAGTCACTTGGCTCATACTTAACTTTTAACATACAGACTACTCATTTGAGGGCAATAAAACTGCACACCTATGCACCTGAGGTTGGCTGTGTGAGACTGAAATTCTGGGGAAGCAATTCTTCTCACCTCCCAATCCTATATTTGATTTAGGGGGAAAAAAAATCTGAAAAATTTGCAGTGTATGCAGCCTTTCACTTATTTTTTAATTTAGATATTCTGTACCCTGCTGGAAACAATGCAGTACCTGGCAACTTCCTTCTGCTATCAATCAGAACTCTTTCATATTATGTCCCAAACTACAAAGACACTGAAATTCAGTGATAATTTTTGTGGGTAAGGAAAAATTGAACTATATAAACCTATACTATCAGAATGTGTAAAGTGGACCAGATAGAAGACTTAATTTCTGGAAGAAAAATACTTGATCAGCAAAACTTAAAAAAAAATTTATAGATTATTAAACTACTCAGAGAGCATTAACATTTAGTGAGACTGACAGCAATTTTAAGAAAGAATATTAACAATTGTGACTATTCAAGAGGATCTTAGATATGTAGTTTTTCAAAAGTTTTCATCATACTGCAACACAGTAAGTGACCAAATGAATTATTAAAATAAATACGCAAAATACTATGCAGCAATAATGAAATATTCTGGGTAGGACAGCATGGAAGAGCAAATGAGTTTCACAAACCTTAATAATATCAAGGCAACCATGTTCTTCAGCCAACACAGTTACAATATCATCTACACAGCCTTTTGAGAAACAAACAGAACAATAAAAAGTTAAAGATTATAATAAAATTATACCAGTTACACAGGATATCAGATAAATGTCCACTCAAATAAAAAGCACTTTATTTTGGCTTTTTACTGACATTGCTACATCACTTGAATTATCAAAATCAGAAATGAAAATGATTATAACCTATGCAGACAGAAGTCTAGGAAAGTTAATGAGCACATCTAAGGTTACAGTGAAAATCTATTTACAGGCCTAGTCCAGAGTGTCAGTCTCTGACAAATAAAGCAAAACAGCCCTTCAACTTAGAAATAGAAATATAAAAAAAAAAAATTCCTTGGAAGAACTTAAGGGTGCCTACATGAATTGTGAAGTAATTTTTGCCTCTCTTGCTCCTTGCAGATAATATCAGCAGTATTTTAGAACTTCTTGTCACTACTTTATTGAACAAATAATTCCCAAGTCAGCACATGAAAGCTTTTCAGTGGATAAACCAACACCTTGAATTCAGATTGAAGGGTATGGAGATGCTTCAGGAAGCCTTGTTACCAAATCCCCAGAAGAGTCACAATTCCAGCACTCAAGCACTAGCTGCTGAATGAAAAAGATATTTCTCCTGACAGCAATTAATTTTAACATTATTGCTGTTCACTCTGGATTATAATAACTTACTGTTAAAGCTTCAAATTGCAAACTCATGCCTTTCCCCTTCCCATGGTTTATACATAAACACCACCAGAAATCAAGTTTTAAAAGCCACAAGGATAGTTCCACTTCCTGACTCATCTATACTAAGCCAAAATTCTATTTGTGCAGTGATGTTTTATAGTTTGAAGGTGAAACTAGAGACAAAAGCTGAGTTCACTTCTCATCTCTCTTTATTTCTGTCTTCCTATCTGAGTCCTGCTTCTCCCTGCTTGGCCCATTACTACACAGGCACTATAGGGATAGTTTTCTTCAGTGTCATCAATTCCTAACTCATTTCAGAAACCTCCCGCAACTCAAACCAACAAATAAACATAAAAAGTACTATAATTCTTGAGGATATTTTATTGTCTTTTATTTTTTTTCAACAGCTTGCCCTTACTCAAATATACTTCCAGCTCTTCACAAGTTTTTTTCCCTGGTATCCAGCTCCATACTTTCCCTAGAGAAGTAACACACTACAAATGCCTCCTTAAATCTGTAGATGAAAGATGACAAAGGCCAAGTGTAAGTATGAGAATCATAAGCTGATTAGTCTGTAAAGCTATAATCATAGAGTTACCTGGAAATTAAAAAAAATCATTTTGTGGTACTTACCTAACGTAAGTATAAATTTCAATCTTTCTGCTATCTCCAAACTCTGAAATAATTTTCTCCCCTAAAAAAATAACAACGTCAAATTACACTTGAATTTGAAAGAAACAGCTATGACATGAAAATATTTAGATAACACTGTATCCCATCTTTATACAAAACCAGTGAAATAAGCTTCTACATGTGAATATTAGACATATCAAAACTATTTGTAAGAACAAAAAACTTCATTTACCCCAGCTATGGCAGAAACAGTTTCACGTAGTAATATAGCAAAAATGTATCAATAACTTCTCTTAAATGGAACTGCCTTGCAGTCAAATTTTTGTGGCTTCACAGGTAACTATCCTTCATGGTTAATGCATATACCAAGCATCCAATATACTAAAATGCATCCTATTCCTTGAACAACCAGTACTGTCCAGGTAGGAATGCTAACATATTCTGACATTTGGGCTTGGGTGATGGGCAGGGTGTCATCAACCCCACACTCAAGAGCAATCAAGTTATTGAAACTATTCCCCCAGAGTCAAATTCTTTTACATACCATGCAAAGCTCAAATAATATTATACCAAGAGACCACAGATCTGATTTCGGGCCGGAAGGCAGAGGCTTCTCACACTGAGTGTGATCACTTGGTTTGCCTATTCCCTGTGCAATTACTTCAGGTGCCAGGTATGATGGGTACCTAGAAAGATGTAGCAACATTAGATACTATCCTTCTGCCCAAAAAATCTGACTTCCCATTACATAATCAGAATCATTTGGCATTCTGAGAAAACAGAATACTGCCTATTTTATTCAGTCAAAATCTAAACATTGCAACAAAGTTCACTCCAGCGTAGTGTTTACTACATTAAAGGTCAAATCCCAATCTCTAGCTCTGTTGTTTTGTGAAAGAAAACCTCACCTTTCAAAGTGGTATGCTTACATACCTTAGGGAAAACAGATTGAGTTTCAGCATTAGGATATTAAGTATATCCTAGACTCACTCATACTTTGGGAGATGGCAGTAACTTTTTCCACTGATAGGGTATTCCCAGCAAATAACTTTCAAGTTTGCAAAAAAAGTAACAAAAAGTGTTAAGAACATAAATTACCTTCTACTAGACAATTTTAAAATAATATTATCACTATCCTTTTTGTCAACAATTCACTACAGTATCTAAAAATCTGAAACCATCAGAAAGGAAACATCAGTTTCTTCTGGCCATGTCTTTAAGAATAAGCTCAGTATTTAATCTGAAAAAAACATGGGACCTCAAAAAATGCCAAAGTGACAAAAAACTCACTTCAACAAAGCTGTGGTTTGTCATACAGTATGATCACTTGAAAATATATCATAAAACTATCAAGAGACAGAAAGCCTACATTGGTGGGTAATAGCAAAGCACTGACAGTGCATTTTCCCAGATTTGAAATTAGGAATCCAAGTCATAGGGAACTATTAGTATCTGAAGGCAAATCTGGGGATAAAGGATAACATGACAGTTATGGTAACATGCTGGCATGGCAGCCATTCTTTTTTCTGTTCATCTCACCTAGTCAGATGACAATCTCATCAATGACATTATCAGAAGCTTCTGTATAAAGGGTGCTTGAAACACAATATATTTTCTGAAAAAATAAATCTCTGATATATTTGTATTATGTAGCTACATCCTTACCCTATAGGAAAATCAACATCAACACCTTGAGCAGTCATATGGTAGAGTCCAAATTTAGCCAACTTCACGTGTCCCTGAAAAGGCAAAAATAAATGACCAAGAGCAGCAGAATTCAACCCTGGAAGAATCTGTGTTTAAGTTAAAAAAGTTAAAAACAAAATTCAAAAATAATTTCAAACTGCATTAGCTCTCAGAGGACAGAAAGATATAAAAAGCACCTTCTTATGTTTCTGCCTCATCTATTATGCAGAAGTGCACTGCAAGTTAAAAATATGTTTATTTCTAATGCTTTTACTTCTCAAGAGCATTAAGGAAATCACTTTGCTTGGAAAAACATCAGAACTTTTAAACTTACAGCATTAATTAAGTTCAGTAAATTAAAAAGGTTTAAATATTCCACCAAACATTTTTTTCTTTTTGAAAACTGTTCATCCTGTTTGACTCTTAGAACTCCCTAAACATGACCAATATTCCCTCAATTCTTCCATTTACCCAGCCTTGCTTCTGCAGATCTCCCTTCAACTCATTACCATCTTGCTCTCCTTAACAGTAGCATTACATATTTTCAACAAGCAGTTTTTCCAGGCACTTTCTTCTTATTTGTGAAGAAAGAGCTGCTAACACCAAAACAACAAAAAATTAGGCACAGAAGTTAAACTGAGGCCTTATTTCCACTGGATTGTGAATTACACTCAGCCAGCCTCCAGATGGTGCAACAGAGAAGGCTACATCAGAAAGCTTTCAAAGGGTAAGGGAGAGCTTAGTAGTTTATTGTCTCACAGCCCTCTTCTGTTCTTTTATTGATTTTAGGAGTATCTTAAAATCCTAAAGTACTTTTGCATGTTAGATCATTATTATGATTTTTATTTGTTTACAGGCATACAAAAATATATGTGTTCCTTATTTTTGTCCTCTCCTTTCTTTCCCTTCCAAGGGGAGGATCTGGTTATTTCACCTAAGCTGAGTTTAAAAAAGGATAGATAGAGGAGTTATGCAGGCAGGTTCAACTCTTTAGCTGCTGGTTCTGATGAAGAAACTGCTCCAAAGACACCAGTAGCTATCAATTTCTCTCAACATTTATGAACAGAAATTGTATTCCACCCTGCCAACTCAATAGTCTGTGATAACAGAAATGACAGATACTTAAATTTCAATAATTTAACATGAACAAAAAAAATACCTTAATATCTTAAAAGGCAAGTATGATATCACCATGTAACACAATAAATATTAGTGACAGCTAATTAGCCATAAGAAGTATTCTATTCAAATAGCTAGGAAGGTGCTGTGACTAATTACAATGATGACAAGTAGATTACCACTTGAAGAAGGGAGAAAATGTGTGGCTTGGGATAGAACAGAAAAATAAATTCAGCATTACATTTGAAACTTAGGAAATGATGGAAAATTGTACTTTAAAAAAAAAAAAATAAAACAACTTCCCAGATCTTTATCCATATCAAAAGTGCTATGACTATCCAGTCTCCATCTATGACACAGCACGGCACTTGATAGCAGCAAACAAACCCACAGATTTATTCCTGTAGCTGTACCTTTCGATCCAAAAGGATATTGCAAGGGGAGAGTGCTCGGTGGACCATTCCATGCTGATTCATATATTGTAAACCTTGCAAAACCTCATATGCTATGCATAAGATCTTTGAAGAACTGGAAAAAAACCCAAACAAATCAACAACATGTTATAGTGAATATTTTCCTTTTCAATCTGTAAAAATGTAGTGTTTCACAGCTATTCCAAACAAATGTGAGACATTTACAATTCCAGTAAATTGTAAGGGATCAGCATTGAATATGTTGGGGTATGTTCAGTGCCACACACACATCTCAAAATCCCACAACTAGGTTTCTTACTCTGAACAGGTCCTTAGGAAGTGTAGAAAATGCTGACAGTATAAAATACTCTCTTCATTAGAAACTTACCTAATCAGGAAATAAAAAAAATCTCAACCCTCCCTTATTTTCATTTGCTCTTTTTAAGTCTCCTACTGATACTCATAAAAAAGTCCTGAACAAAAAGTTTTTAAAACTCAGATAGTAAATAGAGCTTATTCAGAAGATGGCAGAGGCCTGACTAGATCATACCTATAGTCTTCAGTCATCTCAAAATCTAACACAAGGACAAAAAAGGGCAGAAACTACGTTTTCAGCACATTTTGTTTCAAAACTTTGGAAGTATCAACCTCACCATCTTTGTACAGAAACAACAAAGCTTACCACCCAAAACATTTTGACATAACTATGTATTTTGACCAAGGTTACCATTTCCTCTAAAGACTGATAGCCTTAAAGAGGAAATTCTGTGAATAATTGATCAGGAATTTATACAGATCACCATAACAGACTTCCAAAGTGCACTCTAATTAACAACAAAAGGCTCAGATCTCATGTCACCAAGAGAGATTCTATTTAACTTTCTACTCTTCCTGTCTACTCCCCGCCAGCCATTTCAGATATTTTTGGTAACTTTTCCTCTGCAGGCACTGGTTTACACAATGTCCAAAAATCAAAACATATCTACTTATAAAGACCTAACTTTACATCCCCTTTTTTTGTATTTCATTGTTAAAAAATAACATACAATAACATTCTGGAGGATATTCACTACCTTCTCTTGCTTATTAAAACCTTGTGTAACAGCAAAATGAGGAGGAGCATTTCACACTATTTCCAGATGATGACACTGACAAGCCAACTATCTAAATATCAAAATTAATTTCTTTATTCAACTTCATCAGCTGCTATTAACACCTGATGGAATGACAAAATTTTGTCATCAGAGCTAGATTTTGACAAAATCCACACTTAAAACAAATTCTGAGACTAGTACAATACAGAAATACTGTAAAAAACCGTGACTAAGTTAACCTGCCTGCAGCTATCCTCCAGACCCTCACCTTTTATCTAGAACACCTGTGAAGTAAATCACAAGAGTTATGAATACATACTTCTAAAAATTTTAAGCACAAAGGGAATCTATTCTAACATATGTCCATACTGCTGTATCTTAAGTCTTAGTATTTGAAAGTGATTCTCAAGTTCTTAGCAATTTGACCAAAACCTCATAGCTAATAACCACAAAACCAAAACAAAACCCCACAACCATTTAGTTCCTCTCTTCCTAGCACCTCTCACCCATAAGCTAAATCCTATTCCACAGCATCAGACACTATTAGCTGTGTACCTTTCCCCTCAGTCATTCTTAGGCATATGAATGTGGTAAAAAAAAATCACCTTAAAAGTCTTCAGCTTTCTTGTGTGTTTTTTTGCCTGCAATGCAAATCCTAGTGATAATGGTGGCAAACAGTATCCCCTCTCTCATATTCTGCTCAGTTTTGCAAAACAAGACATGAAAAATAAGTAATGGAGTATTCATGTTTCCAGTAAGGAAATAATTGAAAATGAACAATTAGTACATCATGAGGTATTCTAGCCTAAAAATTGTTTCCCTGTGTTAAAAAATAAAAGTAAATATGGCATATTAAAAAACCAAAAGTAACTATTAATAGAAACGAAATTTGGTGGCCTTTGCTGGAGAAAGGCAGTGTGCTGTGCTGGCGCCAGGGGGCGCCAGCCACCCATTTATTCTCCAAGCTCTCTTGTAATTAATTAAAAAAACACCCCAGAACCCGGGAAAATACATGAAAATATTGCTTTGGGACTCTTTGCTCTTTAAGATAAACCCTTCACATCGTCACAAGGATCAGTACACGAGTGGTAACTATTTTTCAATATGCATTCAATGCTCAGTGCTCTTAAACTCTTGATGCCACCCTGCTGGGCAGAAGCTTTGAGCCAAGCACCTCACACTGGTCAGCAGAGAGGGAAATCTGTGTAACAAGCTCTGCATTGCACTGCTGCACCTTGTGCAGCCCGTATTTATTAGGGAAAATACACTGTGCGGTTACAACCCATGAGATTCGCATTTAATCCCAAACGGCCTGACAACTACACTTACTGCTGTTATCAAGCCCAAGAGATTTCTCTCCTTTAAACTTCCCAAGGCCAAGTTCAGCTGATGTTCCCAGCCTTACTGGAGATCACTACCAAGGCTGTCCCCTTGCTGCAGTAGGTCTCAGCTCTGTCTCAGGCACTACAGCCACTGTCAACGTCGCAAGCATTGCATCAGCCTTTGGCAAATGCAGAAGGTACACTCACAAAGCTGCTTCCAGGCTCCAGGTCAGCTTGACTTTTCAAAAAAAAAACAAACCATAAATAGAAAACATTGTTCTAAATGAGGACAACACTTACAGAAATCCAGTGTTGGTGGCAAGATCTGAGCAGATTCAGTAACTTATCCCCCACTTAGCTGGAAGCCTGTTTCTCGAAAGACTAGCTAGTGCTGAACTATGATAGATGTAGCCCTGGTTTAACTACTGGGCCCCTTGTACTGCAGAGGCATCAACACCTTTTTTCAAGGATCAGTATCCTTTAAAAGAAGGTGGAGGGAATAAAACAACAGCAAAAGCACTAGAAACAACACAGGAGCCCTTCTACAACAAGGTGGCTCCTCTCCACCAGCGGGGAAAGAAACAGAAATTTATTTGCAAAAGGAACACACATTAAAGAAGCTATCTGCATTTTAATCCTCAGTCTGGATACCAAAAAACCTATTCAGCTGTAGCCTAGTCAGCCAGGCCTCTAAACACGGGTTCTCTTCAAGAGAAAGGACTGCACATGGGTGTAAAATCAAACTGGTTAAATTCAATCATTATCCTGGTTTGGAGAAGAAACACAGCCACAAAAAGAGGTAATTTTGTGCTCCTTCATACTAGAAATCATGAATTAAAAAACTGTAAGGATTAAAACCAATACTAAATTTGGGGCTATAACTTGAATGCATAGAAAAGGATGCACTAAGGAGAACTGTATTCCGCCCTCAGATCCACCCTGTAAGTAGGATGAGGGAAAAAAAATCTCTACAAGTTGATAGGAGCAAGTTCAGCCAACAGTACAAAACCCAGCATGGTTAAGAGAGGCATGTGCATGGCATTTGTGGGTGGAGAGAGAAGGGAAGTCTACTTAAAAACCCACAAAAAGGAGGATTGTTTTATTACCTCCAGAACTTGTCAGACCAAAAGCTATACCAGACAAATGACTAATTTCCACACTGTAATAGTACACAGGTGGCTGCATTGTGCCTTCACAAGAAACATTAACTTTTCCACTTAGCAGTGAGCCTGATCTCTAGTCTGTTGAATTTTTACTGTTAAGGACACAAAAACATTTTCTGGAAGTTCGCTTCAGGAATAATAAAACTAACCTGTCAGGAAACAGATGTTCTAGCAGAGTTTCAATCTCTTGTGGTTCTGCAAACCCACTGATGAAATAATCTGAGTGCTTAGGAGACTGTTGCCACTTTTTGGATTCAGATGGGTGGGGTGGGGTGGGGAAGAAAAGCTTCTTAGTTTACCCACTGCACTCCTTGATCTGAAAGAGAACAGCTTCTGGGCCAGGGTGAAGGGGAAAGTATTAGAAAAAGTTGGCATAGCCAGAGTCCTATCTTCTTCCAAAGGATCATATTTTAGCAGAGAGAGTGAGAAAGATGGATTATCAGGAACCAAATAAAGACAATAAACCCCGAAAATGATCAGGGGATTGGAAAGCTAAGAGTGAGCATACTCACCCAGTAGTGAGTGAGCAGTACCTGGGAAGAAACAGCTAAGAACTGCTCAAGTCACAGATGAACATAAACACAAGATCAAACAAAAAAAAAATTGCTTTATTTAGAAATCAAAAAATTTATGACAAAAATGTGGTATGCTGAATTCCTGCTGAAAAGACCATAGCAATATTACCTATATATTATTCAGTTTAAGTGGCTATTTATTAACTTCTAATTTATGATTAATGGGAATGATAATGCAGCTGCTTGCAGAAGTGGGAACTGGACTCCAAGAGAGGATGCTCTAGGAACAAACAATTTCTTGCAACTAATTATTTCTACTTTAGACAAAATTACTGGTCTTCCAAATCCTAAATATAATCATATTAGCTCAGACCAAAAATTATTTCGGACCACTATCCTTTTTCCAAAACAAAACAAAACCAAACCTAAAAACAGACAAACAAACAAAAAATAGCAAAGGCAGATGGTTGCCTAGGAGAAAGGGAATACAGAGTACAGAGCAAGCACATATGAAATTTTCTTTAATATTTTCCTGACTTCCTACTTCCTCCAATCCAAGATTTCTTCTGGATGAAACAAAAGTTTGCCTCCTAAGCATCATGTTTCATAGTATCACCTACTAATTCCTGTGGCATTCCAAAGCCATCAAGAATTCTTTCAGTAGAATCTCCCTGCTATTTTATCATTGCTCAACTCTGGAGCAGGAAAAGCAATTGTGAAAAAATGCATTTGACAGCCAGCAGCATGATAGTTGCTACACACACCACAGACTGCTGAAGGGAAAATAAAAACTACTTCATGCATGACATTGAATACTAAAGAACAAGAGGACTGCAGAGCACACAGCTGGAGGTTGGACATGGGTGGGTCAAGAGGCTTGACTTATTAAACTGTCTGATGAAAATAATTCCAATGTGAGAAAAGAAACAACAAAGAGATGAATGTTCAGCATTTATGTGAGTAACATGGAAGTTATAGGTTCACAAAAGTTTATTTCCCTCCAGTTTAAAGGAAAATCAATGCAAATCACACACAAATTCACTCCATTATCTTTAAGAGAAGAACATTCATGGAATTAACTGGACATACATCTTCTCCATCTTTTTTCAGTGCTAAAATAAAACAGTTTAATATGAAAGAGTAATTTGGTATCCCCAAAGATCTTCCTGTCTTGCTACTGCGTCCAGTCCTACCTTCTAGACTCTGTCATCTCCTCTTTTGATACAGAGGCAGCTATTCCAGTGTAGTAATCAGTACATAGTGGTTGTGCTGGTTTTGCAATGATTAATTTTTGGTGAAGAATGTGGGCATCAATCCCACTACCTCTCGTAAGTGCACTGGTGTCTGGCCAGTGTCAACCCAACACATTTATGTACCTGTACAGCAGGACAGGAGCAAAAACAACAGGCTGGAAGCAAAGTGAAGGCAGGAGCAAAATCTTGGGGAAAGCAGAAATACTTCTGCCTCTTACAAATACATTTGTGGTATTTTTAACTGGTTATGGCCAGTCATAAATTTAATTTATTTTTATGCCTTTTTATCAGTCAACACAGAGCTCCCAATCCAGTTTTTAGAAGGAAGAAAGCTGTGCCTGCAAAATACTGACAGCGTGTCAGTACTTAAAGGACTATTTTGGGTAAGAATGTTTCATCAAGTGAAATGAACAGAGGCCCCACCAGAATCTGAAAACAAAACAGGACTGGTATCAGAAAGCAAGCCTCCTTGCCATCTACTTAACTGCACAGAGTCCTGTAATTTTGTAAGTACTAGAGATGTACATGTGGATTAGTACTAAGTCATGTTTCCTCAGTGCAGTGGCAATTTAAGGAAAGAGGAAAACATTAACAAAAACTGGAACCAGAAGAGCAAGACCAAACAGGGTAAGATTATGCTGAGGATACCAAGTTTCTGAGTTTCTCTTTCCTCAGATTTAACATTTCACAGGTATATACACTGCAATGCACATTTTAGTAATTCCTTTATTAAATCTGGGCATTTTGTTCTAACATTGTAATATTCCCATAAAAAGTAAACTCTAAAGAAAAAGAATCTCAACAAGCAGGATTCTTAAGAAGCTAACAGCACTGAAACACAGGAGTGAAAACATGGGTTCCTCTCCCAAAGCAGAGTGTCAGACAGGATCTGCCCTGAGGAAGCACACCAGAGCAACACAAACCAGCAACATCATCAATCACTATCCCTGAACTTGTGAAACTAATACACATTTGGAATCCAGGAAGGAGATTCATCACAAAAAATTGTGTGTGTTCAAAGTGAAAGGGAACCAGGTTGTGAACAGATGTAATGTTTCTGCACTCATGAAAGTGACAATATTTCAATAGCAGCAAAACTATAAAACAAAGAAAATGACATTTGCAGTTAGTTCCATTATTGCCAACAATGTGGATAGACTGGTCAGAAATGGTGTGGCCAAGTGGTTCAGCAAAGGATAAAGTTTGGGTATAATCCCAGCTGAGACAATCACTACGCTGACCTCAAGAAAGCCATCTGACCTCCTTATTCCTCAATCAACCAGCTGGAAAACTGGATAGAAAGCAGAAGTGGGTTGAAAACCAGATGTGCAGATAAATTGGGTCTTCCTGGGTAAATAAATTACAAAATACCCTATACAGAATATAAAGAGTTTGATGCAGGTGGGAACAGTTTATTTAGCACTTTATTATGTGTTTGATTAAAAAATGACACTGGGGACTAAGATTGTAAACACTGCCAATTTACTTGGAAATGCATTCACATTACCAGAATGAAATGAACTGGAAAGGAATGCAACAAACAGAGAATAAGACACACACAAAAAAGGAATTTTATAGACAAGAGTCCTCAGAAGTCACTAACTCATGCACAAGGTTATTTCACACAGGATATCTTCAACAAGTTCATCGCTCACCTGAGGAAACTCAGAAAGTCCTTTCATTCCTTTAAAAAAGTTCTAAACTGCAAGCATGACTTTAAGAGCAGCACAGATGATGTTACACTTTTACGAAGGTCTCAACTTGTAATGTATGATAAAAGTCCATAAAAGAACAGATGAAGGAACAGACAAAGAAAAGCTTTATATATAGAGCACATTGAACACAACACTTTTTATCAGACAGGTGATTTTTCAGAACTTTATCACTTTAAATTATGCAAGTCATAAACCAAAAATTTTCAAAACATTGCACCTTAATTCCTTTTGGACATCCAGCGTTCATCCCAAAAAATGGGAAATCAAGTGAAAAAAATAGTTTTGAAAAGTAATTACACCTTATAAAGTGCTATTTTAATCAAACTTCTGGTGCCATCCTGTTAAATGCCCAGAACGAGAATGACAATAGACATTTGCAGTTTTTGATTTTGCCCCTGATTAACTTCTAAAAAGTTTTTTTTGCATCTTAGCCTCAGCTGGCTCATATGCTGTATGTGACATGCAATAGTGATACTTTACATTGTGCAATGTGCAATGTACAATTTACCATGTGCAATAAGTGCAATGAAATAAATTATTTCAGTCACTAGATAGAAAAATTAGGTGAAGTAGCTCTGATTTAAAACCCAATCAGAGATTCAGCATTCTTACCACTGACTATACACTCTGAGTAACATCACAGAACTAGATGCACAGGTGACAACAAAAAAAACAAAACCTAACAGGAGGAAAACACAGTGACCCCAAAATATACAATAAAGTAGTAGCTTCAATAGCATGATATACATGTCACAGGGCCAAAATTTCACTGAAGGAAACAACACATCTCACATTCTCCTCTCCTTCTCCAAAAGGAGTGATCTCATAAAAAGTAGTAGAGTTAAGATAATTGAAGTCAGATATCCAAAAATCTTTTGCCTTCTTTGGGACTCCCCTGAATAAATGCATGCACATCTAAAAGGCCATACATTGTGACTAATACTCCATCAATTCTCCCTGCTGCAACTGAGGGCAAGGTATTGATCTGACATTTTAAGACCATAGGAGTGCTTTCTCCCATTTGAGGTTATAATGTACAACTTCCTATTTTACTTTAATTTTAAGGAAGACCTTTATCTATGGCATGAGAATAGAGTTTTACTTAATGTCAGCCATACTGACTTTCTCCTCCACACCACAAGAGAAGTGATGGGTCCCAGCCTCATCATACAAGGAGACAGAATCCCTCACTCTCACTGCGGTGCTCTGGGTGGATCAGAAAATTCTGATCAATGAAATATTTTAAAAGAAAAGCTGAAAATGAAGGTTAATTATTGATGCAGTTAACATTGTTGCAGCTGTGTGGCAGTATAAACTGAACTGACAGCTCAAGAAATCATAACTAGCTATCAATAAATAATGCTGTCCTTGAAGTCAGACAGGATTGGTTTTTTAAAATTAATTTTTGCAGGCATCTCTATGAGAGGATTAAACATTATTAACAAGCCACTTTCCTAATTAAACCCTTCTCCCCTATTTTAAAAATTTTCAACAGAACTTTTAAAGCTATGAACAAATCTTCCAACACTGCACAAACCTTCAAAAACCTGGATCCCTATATCAATGGTACAGACACTACTAAAAAGTGAAACAGAATGAGAAGTTTCAAGAGAAGAACAGCCTGCAAATTCAAGTGATCAAAGGGACTTTACAACTAGGCCAATAAGCACTGGTGCTGCTAGGAATTTCATAGCTAACAACTAATCTTGCAAAAGCTGCTAGGAAGTACATCACTTTGATCTATAAACCAGTACACATCATCACAACAGGCAGGAAACACCTATCTGGAGCAGTAACCATAAACTTACGTGTAGATGAAGCAGATGCCTGTGACTATAAATTAGGAATTTATCAATCACCACACAATTAATACTAAATTTTCTTGAAAGTGACAAGAGAAATGTGATCACCAAAGGGGCAAATAGAGAGGGCTGCAGTTGCATGTAGGAGAAATACACACCAAAATTTGCGAGACTAAAGGGCAAGAGAAGCAGAACCATGCAGGACATAAATATGCAGGACATAGTCCCAGATACATAGGAAGGATGACTGGCAAAACATAAAATAAGTACTACTGGAAGTACAGGAAATCACACATTGCAGGGGCTGGATAGTGCTGATTACATGAAAATATCAGGCATTAGATAATAGTAGAAGAAAGATTAGTTCATGCTTCACTTGAAGAGCTCTTGAGCTTTACCACCTTGATTTCTAATAACCACTGAGGGCCACAGCTGCCTCTGTTGATTGCACAGCATCAGCTCTGTGGTATTGGGATACTCACAGCTAATTTACAGTAAGTATCAATTCCATGTACAGAGTGGTGAGTAACAATTTGCACGAACTAAGCTTTAGTAAGACGTATACTCTAATGAATGAGCGAAACCTTAAAACTAGCCTGATCTGCCAGCCTTCTAAACACTCTCAAAAAAACAGTGTCCAGTGCCCTGGTAACTCTTTAGTTACACACCCAAGAAGAGAATATCCATATGCACAGAAGAAACAAATCTCAAACCACAATGACGTGAGAGATGTTTGCAAGCACATCAGTGCACCTAAATAAACCAGCTCTCTGATCCCTAATTAGTGACAAATGCTCCCTTGAAGACATTGCTCAGTAGTCCAAAAGCAAGAACTTGCACTTAAGAAAATAAAATTTTCTTGAAGGATGCACTATAAAGCAAGTCTAACAAGTGCTCACTCTTCCATTTTTTTCCCCCTTTCTAGAAGCAGGATGAAGTGTCAAATACTATTTTGTTAGAATAACCATGTACTAACCACATCTTGTTCTCACAGACTACAGCAATTTTTATGCTAAACACAACTATCATAAATCAACATTAGGATTAATAATGTGCTTTAAATCCCCTAAGATTTGCACACTACAGATTTGACATTTGGGTTTTCAGACATTAGCTAATTAGTGTAATTTGCTCATTAACGCAGAATGGAATTTTAACATGATCCTTACACAATTTCTTGCAGAAATATCTTTGCAGGATGAAGCCACCCTCCCACTGAGGATGGTGTTTTCTCTGTTTGAAACTCAACATCCTCTTTCACTAGAAACTGTAGACTCAAAACTCTCCAGTACTTTTGTTCTCAATTAACTCAGCATAACTCATCTTCTCTTCAAGATCTTTAATACTGCTTTTAGCACGGAAATCTGTATAAAGTGTTTACAAGGAACTACAGAAAAAGCACAGCTGAACAAAAGGTTGAAATAATCGTACACTTCTTCCCCATCCACAGACTTTATATTGTCATGGTTTAAGCCCAATTGGAAATTAAGCACCATGCAGCCACTCACTCAACCTCCCTCTCTCCCCACCACCTCAGGGGATTGGGAAGAAGAACCAAAGTAAAACTTGTAGGTTGAGATAAGATTAGTGTCATAATTGACACTACAGTGAAACACAGTAATAATGACAAATGATAAGAATATTGGGAAAAAAATGGGAAAAACCAGTGATGCACAATCTCTCACCACCCACTGACCAATGCCAGACCCCCCTCCCAGACCCAGGCCAGTCACCCTTCCAGGGAACTCCCCACAGCTGATGCTGGGCATGACATGGTGTGGAATATCCTCCCACTGGTCAGTTTGGGTCACCTGTCCCAGCTCTGCTTCCTCACAGTTTCTTTCGTGTTCCTCCTCACTGGCAGAGCATGAGCCAAAGGAAAATATCCTTGACTCAGGATAAACTTAGCAAAATCCCAAAACATCAGTGTGTTACCAACGCCATTCTCATTCCCAATCCAGAACATGTACTGTAACAGCTACTGAAAGGAAACTAATTCTACCCTAGTTGAAACCAGGACAATTATATACAGCTATCTTATCCACATTTTCATAGCAAGAGACAGATACTATCATAATCTCAAAGAGTAGGATTTTTTTTTCCTGGAAGATAAGAAACAAGCAGGCACTCACTGTTATGTGTCACATATAAGGAGGAAACACATCTGTGTTCTGAAATGTCTTTGTGCTGCCATCAAACAGTGCAACCAACTCTGCAAGCAAAGGATTTGGCTACATAACTAAAAAGATCACTCAAACATCTCAAGCAATAATGTTCACCTCTAATGCCTCATGCAAGCTTTTTCATTCCAAACAATTGCTTTCTTGTAAGAGTAAAGGCAATCACAGGAGACAACCTATGCTAAAAGGAATGCTACAGGAAGATTTGCAGTCAGGCTAAAAAGTATTTACAGAAATAAACCAGCACTTCTGTATGAAGGAAAGCATAACTGGACAATATATAAACAAGTCTAGACTAACAGATAATCTTTCATCGTATCTTTGCAAGTAAAGCATTATCAAGAAAGTAAAGAAAAAGTCTATAGACACTAAATGCCCAAACTACAGAACTTCACACATGCTTAGGGGGAAAAACCCCTTTGTTTATTAATGCTACTTCATTTTACTGTTACATAATTTATCCTTGCCAAATTCAGCCTTATTGTGATATATGGATTTCTCATGTGAAATTCCAGCACAGACTTGATTCAAAGCAGAATACACTCAGCCCATGAGACTCTGCTCATATGCAGCTCTTCAAGACAAATCATGTAAAACCTTCAGCCTTTTGATGACTTGCACCTGTTTTACAAATATTTTTGAAGAATGCCTGGCTACTCAGAAATTGTTTTCCTCCCCATCTAATAACTTCTAATAACCAGTCTTACTTCAAGTTTGCCAAAAGCCCACTAACAGCAATGATGGCATGAAGAATTCTAGTCCAATCAGTGAACAGACAACTGTTTAATGTAGCCAAATAAAATGTACTCATCTGAATCCATCAGATCATGTTTTCTCCAATCTAGTAAACAGCTGCAGACACAGTCTGCTTCCCATCAAATGTTCCATGTATAACAAACTATACCTTGTATCTGATGGTTCACTAGTAATTTTTCAATACCATGACTTTCAAAACATATGACAACTATATTTTATTGAAGAAAGGAATGGATTTAGACCATCCAAGCCACAAATTGAAGACCAATCCAGAAACTGCGCTGTAGGTGCCAAAAGTCTGTTAAATGTCAGTATTTGCTGGCATTTTTATTGTTATGAATACAAGTGCAGACCAACTTCTTCAAAGAAGAAACACACTTGAAGCATGACAGAAAAGGAAATGCTCACAACTCCTTTTATAACAGCACAGGAGCAGAGAAAATAACTCCTTTAACACCGTCTGGAAAAGGTATCTCAAAGGAGTAGTTGGAAATGTGTTTAAAAGATGGAGAACTTTAAAGATAAATGTACATTCTACATTCTGGTCTTGGTAGCAACACTAACAACTAGGAACTTGGAAAAACTGAAATGTTGATTGCCACTTTAGTGAGACTGTTAAAGTATTAAACATCTACCCACCATAATTTTTTGTGACTTATTTTCAATTCATTCACAAGAAAAAAAAAATCCTTGTATGCTCAGGAAGACAGAGGAAGCCAGCTAGACTGAGACACATTTTCAAATCTCTGAACAGCAATAAACCATTGTGAGCTTAAATCAGGTATTTACTGTTTTTGTGCAACTGTACATGAATTCCCAGCCTTTTAAACATCTAACTGACTCCTGAACATACTTCAGAGAGCTGATTTTGCACAAGTGTGACTGCTGTAAACTGAAATTAAGTGCATCCTTTCAGTGAGCACAACAGGATACTAAATTTAGAATATGAAAGCAGGAAACAATGACCCAGTCTCTCTCAGAGAAGACAGTGGACAGCAGTCTAGTGAGAAATGGGATAACAATGCCTAAATTTTCATCCTATATCAATGACTAAAATTCTTATCCTACCCTTATCATACACTCTTATCCATGGTTGCAGCCTGAATTTCCTGTGGCACACAACTCCAAAGGAGCTCCCCTGCTGTTACTGTGACACCCAATGGAAGCACAGTAAAGAAAATCAGGATTAACATCATTTTTAGAAGCATTAACTGCAGTTACTATGTCCACATGGCTATCCTCTGAAAAAAGAAAAACAACAAAAAAACACTTTAGAGCTAAATTCCTTTTCAGCTGACACTTATTTCCTCCTCCCTTGGAGAGTTCTTGAAATTTACCTGATAAGAGTCCTTACAGCAGAAGGTGCTTATTCCAGGATCACAAATATGCAACACTCAAAGCAGAAAATAACCTGGCCATAAATTACCAAACACTTACTTGCTTTGAAAATGAAAATTAATCTTTGAAAATGAAGTTGAGCATGTTAACTTTGAGGACAATGACAAACAATCTCTGCAGTTCGTGGGGACTGCTGACACAGTATTTTTAGGTAATGAACGAATTCTTGAATATGTCACAACTCCAACTTTTAGCAAATGTTTGGTGGTATTCTCAGTAAAATCACTTTCTGCACTGTGACAGAACACAGCAGATAAGCTCTTGAAGCTCTTATTTCCAGTATTTGGCCCTTACCTGCAACTGATTTATTAGTATCAGAAAACCTGGGGAAAGCCTGCAGTTAATTGAAGAAAGAACATTTCTACATTTATTTTTAAAAATATAATTCATATATTAAGGAATGTATGCTACACCTGATGCATGACTTCAGCAAAGATTAACTGCAAAAAACTACCAAACAGCTGTATAGCCTGTTTTCCAACATGTATATAAAGATAGACTGTCCATAACGTCTTGGATTTCAGCACTAACATAATAGAAGGTTTCCTGCTGATTTTATATCAGCTTGTGGTACAGGTGTAAAGGACTTAGGTTACTGGCAAGCACAAGGAAAATTAATCTAGAAACCAGAAGAGCAGTTTCTCACATTCCATAAACAGTTAAAAAAATTAATTGCAATAGCACACACATCAGCTCTGGATGTGTAGCCAGCTACGTTATCACTGACCAATGCAATCAGAATTCATAAAAAAGCCAAATGTTTCCTCCAAAGGTAACTGATACATACAGATGACATAAGCAATAGCTGGGAATTGGTCCACCCAACTTATTTCTGGAGGTTTCTGGGTCTCCATAGGAATAAAAAGTTCTGTTTTCTTAAAAAAAAAATATAAAAGGAAAAGGAAAACGTAAGTCTTGCAAGAAACGTCATTTGAAGCAAACATAATTTATCCTTTAGCTACTACTGCAAAAGCTGTAATTTACAGTAGATTAATCACTAATGTCTCTTAAAACTATGGATATACATACAGGCTATATTTTAGCCCTTATTCTCAAGTGTTACAACTTCCAGAAGAAATCCCAAATGGCTCATTAAAAGAAAGATCAGAGAGTAGAAAAATTTACTACAGTAAAAATGCTCTCAAGACAAGAGGAAAAAAATAAAGCCAGGCTTTGTGCAACTACTTTTAACAGAGCCACAGTCCAAAGAGCTGAGTTAACATCACAAACTGACTTATTTCAGCACAACAAAACCCAAAGCTGCATACCTTACCAACCTATCTAAAAAGATTTAAAAAATCCTTCATGAGGCCACAAAAGACATGCTAGTGTAAAAGGGTATAATGGATGTGCATATAGACCTCATCTGCTATCTGACAAAGTTTTGTCAGAGAATCTACAAATTTAAAATAGCTACATGCAAGCTTTTCCCAAAACAGTCAGGAGGGAAGCAGGCAGTCTGTGCTGCTTCTCAGCTGACACACAAAGAACAGTGTGAGAACTGAATTAAAAAGGAATGAAAAGAGCTTCTGATGCTTTAACTACTTCTGGAACTTTGCACAATAGGTACCTGATGCAAAACTGTGTGAAGAACTGTCACACATAACACACACAAAAAACCCTTTACACCCAATACCACTTTATCATAAGGAAAACTGGAAGCTGCATTGTCCTAACATTCCTCAAGCTACATCCCTCTGCAACACACACTGTCATACAGGTTTAAGTTCACAAAAATGCTAACACAAACACAGCGCATATTATCTGGCACTTTCTAGATGATAAATTAATAGATTTCTATAAATAAAAAAACCACACACCAAATTCTATCCATTCTAGTGAAAGCTGTGTTTCATCACTTAGCAGACTTAACCTTCACATTAACTCTCAAAAGGACCCATATCCTGTCACAGGTCTGATTTTATTTTTAAAAGCAAACCCCAAAACTACAGTATTTTATGAGTTACAAAAGATAATTCTCTGTAACAAAATTCCACAGAAATGAATACTCCCACTTCAGGTGCATATTTTTATCTGCTGAACAATGTCTCTAGGTTAAGTCTAACAGAATAAAATTTGGATAAACCAGTAAAGCTAAAAGAAGGGCCAAGATTTTGCCACAGATGGTGTGGAATAATGATGAGAGGATTTGAGTTAGCTTGACACCTTACCTGACAGGCTTTCTTTCTCTTAGCAAATCTTCCAGACTCTTTTCACAGTGTTCAGCTGCCACAACCAGTCTCTCTGATTTGGGAAAAAACAAAAAAAAAAGTAAGAAAACTGGAATCCAAGTGAAACTCTGAGAGTAGAGACTGATCATTCTACGTGTTTGATAGATGTTGAAGTATTTTGACATATATTGTACAAAAAATTACACATAATAAAATGTTACAAGATATATAACTTATGGATAACACCATTATTTTTTGTTTATGAGATACAGAAAATTATCCTTCCAGTTTCTTCATGCAAAGCACTGTTAATCCAACTATCAATGCACCCAGTAATCTCCTAAGAAATATCAAAGCCCTCAGCCAATGTCAGTCAGATTCGACTGAAGAACAGAGGTCTCAAACAAAGCAGATATAAATTTACAGCAATATGTGACTGGGTTGATGGAAGAAATTCAAAGGCCAGCTTGGAGAAAAGGGACTCAGGGTGAGCACAGGAGCTTCAGCCCTGACAGGCCAATGAGTTCATTGCCAGCTCTAGCACCTCTTGCCCAACATGGAGCTGTAGGGATCCCATATATTCTGAAGATGGATGGGCTGGCTCTGAACGTGGAGGGAAAACCAAAACTGTTGTTGCACTGAAAGCAACAGCCATGCTGTAGGAAAATACAAAGGTGTCAGATGTTACAGGGGCATGTGAGGAAACTCCCAAAGAAGCTTTGGTACTTTCAGTCACCTAGCAGTCAATGATGACATTCAAAATCAAATCAAATTAAACTAATACAAACATTTTTGTAAAATGACTGTTACTGTAAGATAAAGATGGAAAACTGAGGAATGCAAGTCATCACATTATAGCTGGAATGCTTGTTACTCAACTCTGTTTCTCCTTTTTCCATTCAAAAGACCATTTAAGTTTGCTTTAGAAGAAAAAATTTTGAGATTGCCTTCTACAATGCTAGCATAGATTTTTAAAAGGTTTAATTTTACAAAAAACAAAAATCCACTTGAATGTTTGTCTTTCATTTTTATATTCCCCCCTTGAAAGTCTTTTGTGGGGGAATTTATACATCTAATTCATTTTGGCATTGTTTTCCTAGTCTGCTCTCATATTTCTCTGCAAGAGTGGAAACTGACATTTGCAAACAGAACTCCACAGACATTAAATCACTGGGCATAGAACTGACACATGAAAGTTCTGCCAGTATCAAAATGATAAAATTCACAGCCAAATTTCCTATATTTTATCCAAATTATTAGCTGCTATTCTAACCATTGTTGAAACAGAACAGTCTCCTGACTTCATGGTTAGACATTTTATTTACTATCCTTTAAGTTACTTCAACTATAAGAAGGTATTTTTTCTTCATTTTTATACACACATATAAATCTTCATGTCATTTACTCTTTTTAATCAAAACCACCATGTTTTACTATTTATTTTTTATTAAATGTTATGTTAGCTAATACTTCCTAACCTTTCATCCCAAACAATATTGTAAGAAAATATCAGGTTTTGTTTCAAGCAGTACTAGTAAATTCAAATGAAAATTATTATATTTTCTAGACCTCCTGACTGCGCAAGTGAAAAAATTACATGTTTGAGGGCAAAGAAAAACACATAAAAAACTTCCTGACACACTGAATACTTCAGTATCTGGAGTTGGCAATATCCTAATTTTGTAAAAATCTGATATATTCCATCATACTGCATTCTAAAAGGAGAAAATAATTAATAATCCTACTTTATGAGATCCTGTAGCTAATCAAATACATACAATGCAGTTTTGCATGAGAATACTCAATTTAGAAGTTTAAGGTGGGAATGACTTAAATTGTCACAGGTGCTGCAGACTTTCTGTGGAAGTTTAGTGCTGTAGTCCTGCTGAGCTTGCAAAATAATGTCTAGAGCAGAAAGAAACAAATGAAGCTTTATTTCAGCTAACAATAAGTGTAATAACAGGTACTGAAAAAACCCTCCAAACCTGTACTAGAATAAAATAACCACTAGTGGGAGAAATCTTAAAGAAATCAAAAGATAATTAACAGGAAGCTTGCAACCAGGACACGAGATGACAGCACCAGCTGCAAATCAAGTACAAGAAACCTCTAACCATCACATGAACATATTCACAAGATTAGAACATGAGTGTAGGAGCTCACCATCAAAAATACATATATTTCCACATTTCACACGAAGATGTGGCAGAGCAATTGAGTTCAGGAATTTTAGTGAGGTATAAAAAGAAGGAAGTTCTTAGCTTTTATTTTTTAGTGTAACACAACAAGACAAGACAGACAACTAATCTCTGCTTTGAGTCTACAGAGAAGAAACAAAAGAGCCAATACTGCCAGACATAGCAAAGGTATTCAGGAATTTTGAGACTGAAAATTGGCCACTTTCTGGTGCTATGAAAGCAGTATTCTGCTCAGTCACCTTAAAATATGTTGTCACCAAAAAAAAACAACAAAAACCAAACTGTAATAATACAAAAAATTTGCTTATGAAACAGATACTCACCATGTTTACCTCTGGTAATGTCAACGTACTGGCAAAGTCTGGGATGGGTGATTGTTTTAAGGATTTGAAATCTCCCCAGAATTTTTATGGAGTTAGGTGTTAGAGGGAGGCCATTACTTCCACAGACATCATGGGGCAGAGCCGAGGCAAAGAACGTGGAGGCACCCATCACGGTGTCTTTTAAAGGAAACATCTTTTTCACACAATCTTAAGCCCTTCAGAGCAATTTGTGTTCCTTAAATAGAGAACACGAGAGTGAAAATTTATCAGTAAAAGATACAGACACAGGTTACTAGTTGTTTACTAAATAATGCAATTAAGATTTATTTTTTTACCCCTCAGGAAGTCACACAGGAGAAACAAAAGACTTAACATTTGGTGTCTAAAAATTATTCTTTCTCTAAGGGAATAATCTTGTTCAAAGCACAAAATTCCCAGTAAAAAACTACTGAATTCATTTGTGAATCCCAACTGAGGGAAACTCCATACAGTTTGCACAAAGATCCTTATATACTAAACATATCTATTAAGTCTATAGAAATGTATATGAAAGATACCTTCTGTTTTAACTAACACAGCCCAGCTTAGGATACTAAGCAAACACAAAAGACTGATCTTATTTTTGGCTTTTTTTCCCTGAAGAGACACAGACATGAGATATGTACTTTTACATTCTCATAAATATAATCATATTGAATATGTATGAAGACTGTTAAGGAATCAAAGTAAAAAAGGAAGAAAAATCCAAAACAGCTTTGAGCATTGGAATATTTATATAAGTATTTGTATTAAAAGCCTTATTTGTAAAGATACAATCCTTTCATATCTCATGAATATTTCATACTTTTTTCAGATGATTTATTTTAGGATGTGAACAATGCACATTACAGTCAGAATTTTCCATTGGAAAGACATCAATTGGACAGAGTGCAAGCACAAAGATTTATTGGCATGCAGCAGGTTCCAATTGGAAACCCTTAACTACGTATTAATAATAAGAGCCTCCATTCCTGTAAAAACATCAAGTCTGCCAAATAAACTACTCAACATCAGAAAGAATATATATACTAAACATTTAGAAAAAATAGCTTAGTTTACAGATTCAATTATAATCTTCCTTGGCACAATAGTCCTCTAATGCTTGCTGTAAAAGAAAAGTACATTGTTATGATCAGCGTGGAGGGGAGGGGGAGTAAGATTACAGTAAGATCTAGTAGCAAGATTATAGTAAGATCTTATGTCTCTAAGAAGGTAAATATATACTGTACAATTTATTTACTGAGGTAAAATGTTCTCATTTTTACTGTAGAAAAATATTGTTAGATAATACTTCTCTAATACTTTGTACCTGCATTCAGCTGACACTTAGAAAGGAAGTTCAATAAAAAGAATTGTTAAATACCATCAATTCAATAAACATTTTAAGTGATTAAACTCTCCTTGCACTCTAGATCACTTGGCTTACAAGAAGGAAATACAGCACCTGCAATGTGTTCAAGTAAGGCAACTGCACACTCATCACTTGCCTCCTCTGGCTGGAAACCAGATGGGCAAAAAGCAAGATATGAGATATGGTAACTTTTCCTGTCGCCCACCTAAAGGAATCAATAAAGCATTGTAAAAGGTGGGCAATAAAGAGCATTCTCTTACTACAGAGTTAATTACAGAGAATCCATGAAAGCAATGGTAAAAGTTTTCTCTGATGACAGAAAGCAGCCAGTTCTGTCAATTGCAACCCTCACAGTCAAACTCTGATCTCTCCTGAATTCTCAATTTACTTAAACTCCAGAGACTGAGTTGAAAAATAACACAAGTAACCCCAAACTTAAGCCTTCCACCACCTTCAGAAAGGGACACATATTGCAGCTGAAGTGAAAGGGGGCTTTTTAACAGATTTTCTTCAGTCTCAAGATTTCTCTAGTAACTTACTGACATTTTTAAATTCAGAAAGAATCGTTATAGATATTTTAAAAGTTCATCTGAAAAAAGCTCTTCTCTATTTTTAAATTGAGGAGGTTTGTTTGTATTTCATTTCTTCTTTCACTCCCCATCAAAGTCTGGCAGAACTATAAACACAGGAGAGTACTACACATTGCACTTACTTCAATGCACACAATTTTACACCTCAAACTCTCTTTTACTACATAGAAAAGACACATACTGCATTAATTTTATGATTTGAAGGAATTAATTGTATCCTGCAGAACTTCCCCGCCACTTTGAAATGAAAACAGGAAGAGGAGAAGAAAGGTTTGTTATATTAAACTGACACCAGAACCACTTAACGCAAATTCAATTTTGGGACTGAATTCTGGAAATTCAATTCTGATAATCCAAAACAGCAAGGATGGAAGAGGAAGCAAAGATTTGTTTTATTAGTGTCATCTGAAATTACTGAGTCACTGTTTCCAAAGCACCATTTATTCCACATATGAGACAGTCTATCACATCTGTGAAACGTGCCTGGCATAAAGATTAGAAGTCCAGAAGTGAATTTATTGCATCCAATAAATATTGTTTATATTGTTATTGATATTAAACATTGTAATTTATTTATAATACATAACATATATAATATGTTACTATTAACATTAAATATAATTTATTGGTTATGTTGACTCCTGAATGACCTCCCCTAGCTCCTTACCTTCATCCAAATCCCCCTTAGAAACCTTTATAGTACACAAAAACACTCATCAACATTCTCTGCAAAATTGAAAAAAAAAAAAAGACCTTTAGAAGTTCCTGCTCAATATTCAGACTAGCACTATTTTGAAAATCGTGCACTAGTTAGCAAAAATGAGAAATGAGATGTCCAAAAATGAGAAATAAAATACAAAGTGGAACTCCATCTATTGAGCAATTTATTTTCTCCTCCAAACACCGAATATCTACTGTTCTCAGAGAACACGTTTTTTCTTCAGAAATCAGCCTTTTCTAGAAGCATCATTTACAACTTCTTCACTGCAGCAGTGCTGAGGTGATTCAGTTAATGGACACTTAGAACTTTGCCCTTAGGAAAAAAGTCAAAACATAATACATCTGATTCTCAGAAGTAAATATTGCACATACAAAGAGACCAACCTGAATGGGGCCATCCAATGAAATACATCTATAAATTACTAAAGCATTCACATGCAGAAATAATTGCAAAAAGCTCCTTTAGTGACTTGAAATGGCTACTTAGTTAAATGTCTCCTGAGAACCCAGGTGTAAATATCCCTTAACCAACGAAGACAGCTTTTCTGAATTAAAACATAATTATACTGTTATTAAATTATTTTTAAAGCAATTAAGAGCAATTTCAGGAGAGCAGGTAGCCTAAATATCCTGTACTTGCACGTTTTCATTAAATCATGGTATGTTAAACAAAGTGTGCCATTTCATAGGAAGAAATCCCTTCACAAAATAACTTTGCTCCCAAGTCTTAAAATATTCCTGCTACAACTACAGTAATTATTAATTTGATAAAATAACTGAAATAGAATATACAATTCTAACTAGCGTCGCTACTCCACAAAAAAAATCCTGAAACTGAGTGATTTCACAAAGTTTATTAAGATGCAGAATAGGTATTGAAGAAAAGTTAAATTCTGCTACATCAGTGTCCTAATAAAGACGTAAAATGGGGTTCGTTACCACTTGATTTACCCAATACACACGTCTGCTCAGGAACTAAACCTGGCAGAAGAGAAATGACTTTTACCCGGTTCTCTGAATGACTCACAGAAATGCTGGGGGACCCTGCTCACCCCTGCGCTGCTACAGACTCGCTGGCCGGAGAGCCCCTGGGGCAAGGGATGGGGACAGGGCAGGTGGAAGGGGGTGGGAATGGAGGGAGGGAGAACGGGGATGGGGAAGAGGACAGGGATGGGGGAAGGGGCTGAGGATAAGGATGGAAGGACGCGAAGGGGCCGGGCAGAGGGACGGGAAAGAGGAAAGCCAAAGGCTCCCGCGGTACCTGCGCCAGCGCCACCGCCCCCGCCGCGACGGCCCCACCCCAGTGACGTCACTGCTCCCCGCCAGCCGCTCGCTGTAGGGCCACAGGGGCGACTTACACAATGCCTGAGCTTCCTATTTTTTCCGGGTTATTAAAAAAACAAAACAGAAAACCCAACACAAACAAACAAACAAAGAGAAAAAGAGAGAGAGAGAGAGTTTAACACCCTTCCCCAGGTGTGTGTGCGTGCTCTGCCAGTACTCGGGTAACGACTCGTTGGGCGCCTAAGCCCTGAGTTTCCTGGGGGAGCGACGCGTTCCCGGGCGCCACTTTGCAAACGTCAGGCGCTCGCTGGAGCAGCCCCGAGAGCGGGTCCTTCTTCCCCGTGCGGGCAGCGGCGGCGGCTCCTCGGTTCATGTGAGTGCCCCGGCGGGGCCGCGGGCTCGGCCGGGCGGGCTCTGCCCTCTCCGCGCTCTCGGTACCCCCGCCGGGCCTCGCCTCGGTGCTCCCTCGCCAGCCGCTGGGGAGCGGCGCCATGGGTGCCCTGGCGCTGCCCGGCAGGCCGGGCCGGGCCGACCTCCTTGGGGTGGGAGCCAGGCGGGGCCCCGCTAATTCGCTCCTGCTAATTTGCTGCGAGTCTTCAGCGCAGTGTGGGTCGGGTGGAGTGGGGGTGCCCCGTGGCGGTGGTCGTAGGGAGGCCGCCCTCCTGAGGGAGTACCCTGCGGCGGAGGGGCAGGGGCAGGGTCAGAGCCGCAGGAAGCGGCGTTACGGTCCTGCTTCCATTCACAGCAGGGATTTTATGGCAGGGCTCGACGTGTGCTCTAGCTGTAGGGCGGCGTTGCAAATTCGGATCCCGCGCTTTGCCTGGAGGCCGCACGTGAAGTGGTTCGTCTCAAAGTGGTTGTGGTCCTTCATTCAGTCCTGTCACCGGAATGAGGGTTTGGAAGTGGTGTCGGGCTGTGCAGGAAGATATGCTATACTAGCCTGGAAAGTACATGCACAGAGTACCTAGTGACATTTGCTGTTATTAAGGGAAACGTAGATGCTGCCTCGCTTTTGGTTAATTGCATGACGTTCCTTATGCTTTAGAATAGCCTGGAGTGAACAACAGAGTATAACCCAGTATTTGGTCCATGCTCAGTAGGGATGCAAGGTTTAACATACAGCACATGTTCTGCACAGGGATGCGTGCATTGGGTTGACAGGGATGAGTTTATGGTTATGTTGCCAGTCCACAGCCCCCCAGCATATGGCAGCGTTCCTGAATCTATCAGTATTAAACCCATATATATGAGTACTGTGTATATCAGATAATGATATACACTGCACCTGAGGCTCATCAATAAGTGGTTTTGAGCTGGGCTTAGCAGCTGGTAAAATGAAGGCAATACCAGTGCAAACTGAGTAATACTTGCATTTCTTGCTTTTTCTGTTTAACTCAGAGACTTTTAAGTCATTGCTTTTTACAGATAGTTCTGAGTTTCAAGACACTTACAGGAAATCTGCAGTAAGGTGAGGCAGTAGGGATTAAATGGAGCCTTCTGGTTTGGTGTGTCCTTACCATTCACTCATTATGTTATCCACCAGTCACATTTAAATTTTATTACGTCCTTTGGCATACTTGATGGAAAGGACACCCAAATTCTGTAAAATTAAGCAAAACCAAAGTCTGAAACCTGAATTTTTAATACTGGATGTTGCTAAAAGGTATTAGAAATTACTAACAGAAAGAACTTTGACAAATGGCTGGTAAAGTGGGGGTTTTAGACTTTGTTTTTGCGGGGGAGCAGTGTTGTATATTTTTAGGTAGCCTCAAGGGTCATTGCTTGTAAATACAACTTCACCATAATATATTCTCTCCACCCTGACACTCGTTATCAATGTATTCCTGTTGCAGTAATTTTGATTTATGAGAACTTTAAGCAATATATTTGTGAGTTGCTTAGATGTTTTAGTGACTAAATCCTGAAGGTGCAAGATGTTGAGGGCAGAAATTATTCTTAAAACTAGTTTCAGCAAATTTGTGCTCTATAATGTTTCTTTCCTGTTGTAACTTTATGCAGATTTTCCATTCATTGCTCTAGGTATCTTTCTTTCTTTTACACCTTTAAATGTAAAGAGAGAAGGAAACGACTTCTCATTCTCCAGACTGAAAGCAGTGGATTGTCTGAAGAAAATGGTATTGAATGAAGAAGGATATTTGCTAAAAAAAACATTCTGCAAATCTTAAAATAGTCCATCAGATTGGAATACTAGGACTTGAGTTGCCTAGAGCCTTGCAAACTTAATGATTCTGATAATGAAGCATATTTGAGCGGGAAAACAATCTGAAAAATAAGTTTAATGCAGAAAGGTTTGATTATATAGCTTTGATATTGTTGTAACTCTAATTTAGTATTTTATAATTTAAAATTTAATAGTGGCAAGTTAGCCTGCTTTACAAGTCTTTGTGAACATACTTGGGAAATACCTATATAATAAAAATAATGTAAAACAGTTGTCATTAGGAGGGTTGGTCAGGTGTGCAGAAGGACAAATCTGGTATTGTCCTCCAAAATATTATGATATTTTTTTAACTTTCCTGATTATGATCTGATTGTTTTATGTCACAGCTATTAATTCATGTTTGTATCTTCTAAGAGAGTGTTACTTAAAACCTAAAAAAGGTCAAATGCTAGCCAGCATAGACAAAAGTGAGGAGTCAGCACAGAGGGCAGCTGGTAGGAGCATCAGATGTGAGCAAAGCAAACAGCAACTCTTCTTTCTTGTAGTGGTATGAGTTACATGATGTCAGTCCAGCAGTCCCCCAGAAACCCTTGTGTTCTTCTGAACAGTTACCTACATGGTTCTTACCTTTACCAAGAAACATTTCTGCTGTTAGATAGCCTGTCATGCTGGGGAAATCAAGGTTTATTTTTCATTTCCATGGTTACATTAGTATTAAACAACAGGGGGAGGAAAAAGGTCTCCAACGGCTTTTTTTTTCCTCCAGTGTGATGGAAGCCATTCTCACTCGTAATTTAATATAGTTTAAAAAAGATTTGGATACCTATCAAAGCAGCCTTCTGCTGTCTTTTTTTTCTATTAATATTTTGTAATATATAATTTTGTATTTATTTGTGTTTGGGGAAAAGTGCTTTCTTAAAAAAAAAAAATCCGTTAAGGAAAATCTTAAAGGGACTGCAGATCAGTAAGTCATCAGCTGAACAATTTTTTCTCTTGGAGGACAACAAACTGCAGTGCTGTCTGCATTATGATGTTAGAGGTCAATTAACTCAGAGTGAGTGTAAATTTAATTCATTGGTATTTCACTTCACAGGTGGTTTCTTTATCCTGCTTTCACACTTAACAAATCTTTGATGTCTATCATGTTGTCCCAAATAAAGACACTTGAATATGTGGAATTGTCACAGAAGGGCAGGTTTTACTGCATCGTTTTTTAAGTTAAAATAAATAAAATGAAACACAGGCATGTAAAGGAAAGAAATGTGATTGAGTTTGTAACACTGGTTGTAACAAAAAGACCTTAGCAGAAGAGGAGCAAAAGATCTTCTCATCTACTGTAACTTAATCACTTCTGACAGATGTTTGCCTAGCCTGTTTTTAAAACCTTGCAGTGATGGATATTCCACAGCCTCCAAAAGCAGCCTGTTCCGTCTATTACTCTTATTTGAAAGTTTTCCAAAACTTAAATCTTGCTTTCTTTTTCATGTCTGCATCAGACCTGGTGAACAGTTTAGTCCCATTCTCGTACCAACTTGCTTTGTCTTTGAAGAACAAGACCAGGTCTCCCATTTATCTTCTCTTCTGTAGACTAAACAACTGCACTTCTTTCAAGCTTTTTGATCTCCTTTGAAGTGTCTTGAAAAAGTTGAGAGACAGGAAAGGGAATCTGAACAAAGGCAAATCTCTGTGCCAGTTGTAGGGGGTCTTGAGTATGTATGAGTTCAACATGAGTATTGCTTGGGCAGCCTCTTGAGCAGCTGAGGCAGTTTACCTAAAATAAAATTTGGCTGGTCAGGCCATTCCTGACTTGCTTCTCCCTTATTCCATGCTGTCCCTCACACTTGCTTTCTAGAGAAATTAGAAGTTGAACTTATTTTCTTTAGGCTGGAGCACACAGGTGTGGCTGGATAATGGATTCCCAGGTGAAAAGTTGTTCTCTGTAGTTTTTGTGGTGTAGTTTTGTGTCAGTTGATTGTGTCAGTGCCTTTATGCTTTTTGAGCCATAAAATTTTCTAACGGTGAAGTCCATAACAAGCATGAAACATACTGAAAGAACGTATTTTCTTCCTGAAAATACAGCCCCTGTGGTTCCAGTCAGTTGAATAGATTTGATAGATGAAACAAGAGAAAGTGGTTGTTTAAGCATAATAAAAACGTGCTAGTTTGCTTAGGTTGCATGATGGCTCCAAATGTTTTGAGATTGTCACCATGTCCATTTGAGTAGTTCTAAACTTTCCAAACATCCATGTTTACATTTAAATAGGAAAAGTTCCTTGCCTGAGCATGCTCTGTGCTTCTAGCAGATGCTTTTAAGTTCAATACAGTTAGAAATTTCTGAGCAATTGTAACTGGTTTTAGGCATGGCAATCTCTGTCAGTCTTGATTACAAAGTTCAGTGTGCGAGATTCCTGTTATAGGGAACAGTTGCTTATGATGCAGACCTCTGGGCAAACTCAACCAGTGCCTCACCACCCTCAGTTCTTAAGTTCTTATGCCACTTTATATAAATTAACAGCCTAGAAACTGCTCTTTGACTTCCAGAACTGTAGAGAGAGAAGACTAGCATTCATATTAGAAAGCAACAGGTACTGTATTTAATCATCATTTGCTAAATGCCATTCATGTAGAACTCATTCTTTCCTCAGAATTCTGAAATGCTGACAGAGATTCTATTCTGGATTAGAGGAAAATTGAATTCCTGGCAGCTGGTAATGCATTAAACATCATCAAAAATTGCCTCAAGTTAGGACACGTCTTCTTGAGGTCATTTGTTTCAATCTTTTTGGCATAAAACTACACATTATGGAAGACTTCTATTTCCATTTCCTTCTCATCAGGAGCTTTCCCAACATAGCTGAGTACGAATTAATAGTGTAAAGCTTAGTCTGTGACTTCAGGGCCCTCTCTCAGAAACTATCCACGGCTATTGGATCTGATTTCTATCCCAGAGTGTTTCTCAGTTACAGTTTAATGTACAGCTTTGTAGTGGCGTCTTGTTTCAGACTCTCAAGATAAGTGGACAGATCATTTCAGCAGCTCATTTGTCCAGGGCAGCTGGGGACTGCTGTTCCCCCAGGAGTGCAGGGGCTGGTGCATGGCATGCGAGAGGCATTGCATTTGGCTTGCTGGCAGCTGCTCTGGAGGCAAGGCCCTAAGTTCACATCTGTGCTAGTCCTACTGTAAGGCTTGAAACCTTCTGTGTCAAGGGCTCTAATAATTGGTAACAGTCGCACACTAAGGAAGTCGCTGTTGCCAACTAGGATATGACACTGAATTGTACCCCAGGGAAATTAATCTTTTCTTAGGGGTTCAGTTATGCTTGCTGCATCACAGTGGGTAAGTGATTTCACATCCAAGTGACCCTCTATAAAATAATGCTTGTGATAAGAATGAGGCACACACAGATCTTTTATTTTCCTTTGCATTTTGCTGAAAACTTACCCACAAATTAGAACTTTTGAAGACATTAAACTGATATATGTCAGTTGAAAATAATTGTTTAAAAATGATTGGATATTTATGAGAAGGATTTGGAACACAGCAAAATTAGAGTTAGCTGACTTGTCTTAAAACTTCTTTTGTTTATAGTTTGAATCCATAAATGAAAAATGGCTATTCCCCAAAAGCTGTTTGGAGGATTCTTCTGTCAGAGACTATCAGTCTTAATAGCTGACATCAGGCCTCTCAACATCCAAGATGAGTGCACAGGGAGTTTGTTTGCTTTTGTGAATTTTTTTTTCCCCCACTGCGTAGATCAGCATTAAAAGAGAGGAAATAATTTTCATCCTAGAAGTCTTAAAAGCTGTGAACCCCAAGTGCTTTTCATTGCATACAACTACAAAGAAGTGGTAGATACTGCTGGCACGTGGTTTTGAAGTGACATGAAACTGCTTCTGGCTGCTGAGGATTAGTTGTCAGCCCACTTTAGATACAAAAGTTCATTTAGACTTTACATTCCACAGCTGAATAAATGATTTTCTCTGCACAGGGTTAGTTAGTATCTTTATAGGTTTTAATTAAAATATCATCCTATTCTATTATGTAAGTCAATTCAGCATTGGAAAGTAAAGTTATTTGTGATGTGTGGGGGAGGGGTTTTTTTTCTGTGTAAATAAGGTGCTGCAGTGTCAAAGTTCATCACTGCTCTTACCCTGAAAATTTTGTTTGACAGCTTTGTTGCTCCCCATTAAAAGATGTTTGACATTATTCTTGCATTGGTTACACACAGACATGCACACAAAGGTGCACATTTTCAGTTTTTCTTCAGATATTTGTTTGGCCCACATAAAGGACACCTAAAGTTTCTGCCTCAGTAAATACCAGCAGCTGCTAATGTGTCTGAAGTTAGAGGACAGTGATTCTTTCGAAATACATCTGCATGAAGTCTGCTCACTGCTTTTGTGAGTAAATAATGGTTATTTTTAACCATTATGGGTTTTAATTGAATGGTTAAATCCTTTTTTTCTTTAGCTGTGCTTCAAGATACTACTTTTACATGTAGAAAAGCTGATAATAATGTAAAAATAGTAAGTTTCAAAATTCTTTTTTAACACAGTAGGACTATGTAAGATAACTAGCAGACAGGTTTCAGATATTAAGAGCATTAGGAACTGAAATGGAGCGGTGGGGATCAATATTCCTGTGAACTACCTAACCAATACCATTATTTTGCAGACTATTGCAGACATAAAATACATTGTTTAATGATATTGTTATTCCCAAACTTCAAGTTTCTAAGGAAAAAATACTTTTGAAGTGTCTTAGCAGCTGAGGTTTTTGACAAGGGTTTTTTTCCTTACTGCTTTGACAGACTCAAAAGAAAAATACCATATTTTGAGAGATATTTTAAAAATATATCTTTGTTCTCAACTGCGACTTCTCTTAGGGAGAGAGTATAAACAGTTTTCTTTCTTTACCTTTCTGTAACTGCTGTACTTGCTTTAAATTAAGGAAGTAGTGTTAATGTTCACTTTTTTCAGGCTAAAGTTACAAAAATCAATAAAATGCCTAAGAAAATGTTCTACTTGGCATCAACAGGGAGATTTCAGTGCAGTTCTGATTCTTCTCTCTGATTTATGACTAGTTTACTCTGTAGTTACAACAGTAATCTAAAGCTTTCACTTTACTTTCCCAGTAAAACCCTAGAGGGTGAACCACAGTACAGATTCTTTGAGTTCCTGTGGCATATGCTGACCTTGCAGACTTGTCCAGATGCAGCTGAGCCCTCTTAAATTTCTGAATTTATAGGCATATGTGTCTGTCTGTAATTGTAAAGTTCATCACCTGTCAGGGAAGTTTTATGAGGGTACTTTGAGACGTGATTAGCAAATACTTTTTAATATATATATTTTTATTTGTATATACACACACATCTATATATAAACAGAAAAAATGCAACAAAATGAAAGAAAAACAAAATGAGCAAAAAACATTGTCAGTTTTTGATGTAAGCTTTCTGTTCCAAAGACCTGTATGTATTTTGGGTTTGGAAATCGGTAATTACAGTCAGAAATGAGGCAGTGTGTTGTGGGTGTTGCATCTTTTCCATCATGGGATTTATTTGGGGAATTTCTTGGTGCATGTGGTGATCATTTACTGAAAGCTTTTGATAGTATTATTAATATATTAATGCAGTGGGATTCGAAAGATAAACATTGCTGAGAAATACATAAGGCTGTCCAACTGTTTTGGCATATGAGCTGCTACTTAAACTGCAGCCTGGACTACAAAGCACAGCCAGATGAATCTCTACGGCACTTGCAGGGACCTGGCAGATGCAGTGGGTGTGGAACCTGGTGAGACTTCAGTCAAGAAGAAAAGAAATTACTTTCCTTGAGCTGTGTTGTGAGCCATCCTTGGTTATTCAATTACCAGGCAGATTGCTCAGATTAATAAATGAAGATGTAAATTTTGTTACAGACCACATCCAAATGCTTGACTGCTGTCCTAACCTGGACAGAACGCCTTAAGGGTGATCATGTCTCTGCCTTGTTTAGTCCTTGGAGTGTCTGCTCAGAGGTGGGAAAGAACACAAAGCTCATTCAGAATTGGACTGAGGCACGCATTAGTAGAAACTTCTCCCTGAACAGACGTTTAGCACAAGTTTACATCAGGGATGTGAAGGAAGCCGCAAGTATTCTTAACCTTTTGAGTGTTGCAGCTGGAGCATGTTAAGGTATGATGCAGTTAATAAATACAATGTGGCATCACCTAAAGTCTTGAAATGCAAATTGAATGAAATGCTAAAATGATTTTTACTTCTGACTGTTGAGTTTCTGATGATTTCTACCATATCAATCCAAGACATCCATTTTAACGCAAATTAGGCCAGTCAATTTCATGCTTCTACTGTATATGTTGTATTGTATGCCTTACTTCCTCATTCATTTCCTCGCATAGCTTTGATTTTTAACTGTCTTATTAATGCTATGACTTGCTTGTAACTTTGGTATATCATTCCCTTTCAAGGCAGACTTGTCTTCACGTTTAAAAATAGTACATTACTAAGTAACTTCTGTTTCCTCAAAATTGGTACCAGTGGATGGGCCTTTTGTTGTGTGACGTTCCATCAATTGTTTAAAAATCTCTTTCATGCTGCAGTGTTTTTCAGTACGAAAAAGTTCGGTTTTCTGTGTTTTTACTATTTACAGCCTTTCAAAATAGGGAGGGGTAGGCTCTTAGGACTACTAAAAGGACCTGTCTGCAGCTGGGATTGAGCCTGATTTATCTGGCAGCCAGAAGGGTTGGACTTTAGTCTCCAGAGCTAGCAAATCATTCCACAGAGCTGACATTCCTACTTGGATGGACTGTGTTAGACATTTTGGGTGTTTGAAAATCTGCAAAGCAGTTATTCTGACTTGTGAATTGAAATAATATACAGCAAATATGTGCAATTTTGCCTCCTGATTTGGTGCTTGGGAAATTCCTTTCAATTGTGACTACACGGAAGCTTATAGATAGGGAATACATAATGAATTGTATTTAAGAGCTAAAAGAACAAAAACAAAACAAGTTGTTTGACTGTTGACAGACCCAGTTACAGCAATCACAGTTTGGGGAGAAAGGAAGACGAGATCTGATGTCTTTCTGCAGTTATGAGTCTCTAAAGCTGTGCTGCCATACTTTGTAACACCCTCTTAGTATTGTAGGCTGTAATTAAATTTTGTTTATATTAAGAAAACATTCTTTTTTTAGAAAAACACCAGGGCAGTAGTTAAAATTTCATTTGATCTTTTATAGTGCCCAAATCTCTAATACCTGGCAGGGAATCACTGGTCTAGTACTGAGAGTCAAAAATCAGGTTCCATGATAATTCATTTGATAATTTCTAGGTTTAACTTCTTATACTGCAACCTACCAATACTGCACAAATTTTGAAAAAGAAAAAAACAGCAAACCAGTTGTGGTTTGGGTTTGGGGATTTAAGGGTTGTTTCGTTGATTTTGTTTTTACCTTTTTAATTTTTTTTCATGGGTTGTTTTTGTTCTTTTTGGGGGTGATTTTTGTTAGTATGTTTTATGTGTGTTTTGTTTTGTGGATTGTTTGGCTAGTTTTTTTTTTGTTTTTTTTGTTTAGTTTTGAATACTTACATGTGTTTGCTTAAGGTATTGGATAGTATTTTTAGATGTGTGAACTTTGTGCTGTTCAGGAAACATACATTCTTCCGATACAGAACTAACAATAAACTTAATTCTGAAAGAGAGATGAGCTGGTAGTTAAATCTTCACTGATATGTGCATGCCTCAAGTGTGCTTAAAATGGAAAATAAGTGTAGGTGCACTATGTCTTTTTTTTCCTCCATTATAGCAAGGAAACGATGGATTTGATAGTAATGCAATGCAGAAGTACCTAATACTTAAAATTATTTTGGTTTTTTTCTCAGCATTATATTGTTCAGTATTGATACCTTTGCCTATTTGTATATGGCTTTAAAAGGCACATTTTTTGAAACTGTTTGTGAACAGCTCCATATTTGACCTTTTTCTTGATCGAGGATTTTTTTTTTATTTGAGGATTTTTTTTTATTGAGGAATTATATATTCCCACACATAAAACTGTGGAAAACCTGCTTTTCCAATTTATAAATCTGATTATTTTCTGTCTGTTAAAGTCCGGAATCACATGATCTTTTGGAACTTAATTTCCTGAGAAGGGATATATGGGTATAAAAGCCATGATTGTGTTTTATAGTGCATAAAAGGTATAAAGCCAGTGAAATACCCAGCGTTTTGTGGTAGTGATGGGTGTAAGTGCACAAAACTTGCTAAATATATGTTATTTCCAGAATGTCCTAGCAACAGAACTGTTTAATTGAAAATTTGTAACAAAGTGTTTCAGACCATTGCTTCCCTAAGACAAATGGGGAACTGCTGATTTTCTTTGCATTACTTTGAGTGAGTTACTTGGGGATGACCAAGTCAAAACTAAGATTAGATCTCTAAACTAATTAATTGTAGCTCTCCTGTGTTTTGGCTTGGATTATTTTTTTATATGGTTTAAATTTTCAGAGGTTTGAAAGCTAGACCTTAAATTTTTCTACCAAAAATGTGAAATCATCAAATCAGGTATTCTAAATCTTAGTCAAAGATGTTGACAAGATCAGGCCTAGAACAGTTTATCAAAGTTAAGAGAAACCTTTAAGAAAGGATTGATTTATAAAGCATGGATCTCAGTTCTCCAAGATGAGAAAAGGTGAGATGAGTTACAACAGTTGCCCAGTTTCAGTGATACTTTGGTTCAGCCAAATAAAACATATTTCCGATCTGCTTTCTTCTGTTTTGATCTGCTAACTGTTGTTCCTTACCTTGCAGAATAAAAAGGTGTGATGTGAGATCCTCAAATCTGGTTCCCTGTATCCTCATAGCTCATAGAAGTGCAAAGCACAGGAGAGCAGAATCTGGCAAACAGCTGGCACATTCTGATTATGGGTTTTTGTAAGATTGTCTGCCAGAAAGGACCATAGTCAGAAAAGATGCTCAGATAGGAGGCTTTGAACACACTTCTTGCAGAAACAAAGTGATTGTTTGTACTTGGTCTTTTGCAGAAAGTAGAGTACTTTGCTATAGAAGTTGGCCACATTCCTACAAAGGAAGAAAAAAAAAGTTTACTTTGAGATCTGCTTAGGATTTAAGACCAAAAGCTTAGGAAGAGGAATTAGCATCAAGTACTTTAATACAGTTTAAATTATTGAGCTTTAATTAGCATTGGAGAAATTACCTTTGTGGTGTTGATAACTTTTAGAATAAGCCACTGGTTCTATTTAATTTGAACGGACCTTCTCAGTTGAAAAGCCAGAATGTGTCTTTGCAGATTATTTATTTTTTTCTTCTAATGAGAAAAGGAAATCTTAGGTCTTGCCTGGCAGTCACTCATTAACATACCATAAACATATGCCTCACAGAGAGCACCACCTCGGCCACTGTGTGGTTGTTACCTGCTCTTTGCTAAAGACAAATAGAATTAGCTTTCCTGTTGGAAGACTTGATTCCTCCATGGCAAGCACAGAGCAAAGAGCAGCGATGGGTGAGAGCAAAGCTCCATGCAGAGGAGAATGCTGTCCAGCTGTGGTGGGCTGTCAAAGTTTACCCTCTTATTGTGAAGGGATTAACATGGATGTGGGAGAGGAAGAGAAAAGAAGGAGGCACTTGTGGTTAGATCTCCTGCAGTTGTAATCTTACTTTGTGTGTTGATACTAGCAAAGCAGTGCAAGCAAAAGCCGAGAGCTTCAAAGACCTGAGCTTTTTAAAGTTTCCAGCTGGAATAAGGAATGCTCAGAGCTAATTGTTTTAGGCTTTAGGAGTCAGTTATTTTCCAGTTTCAGGTGTTGCTTTTTATTTTGCTTGTTTGTTTGTGGTTTTGTTTTTTCTGTTTAATAGTTGCTTTTCCAATACTGGAAAGTAATTGTTCCATATTCAGACTATGTATAGATTCCAAAACTAATTTTAGAGTTTTAAGTTTTAAATTTTGTCATTAATTTTATGGGGATTTTGGCTTTTTCTTGCTTTTAACAAGTAACGAGTAAGCTACAACCAGGTTTACGTTTTTAGTGTCTTTTGTGTGTTCAGTTTTTGATCTGGATATATTCTAAGGTTGAGGCCAATGTTGATAAAGTATTTGTAAAAGATGTTAAAATTTGGAGGTAATTTGTACTATATGAGAAGTCTTGATTTTTTATTATAGAGAGTTTGCCACTTTGGGGACACTTCTGCACTACTTGTTTTTGAGCAACAAAGTAAGAGAGTGCCTGTTTTCTCCTGTGAGGGTACTGTAGCTACTTAGAAGATGGCAGCAGGCAGCGTTTTCAGTTTAAAAAGAGATGGGCAACTCTCTTAATCAGCAGGTAGAATGAAGAGAAATTAAAGAGCTCTCATGTGTTGATGTGTAATCTAATGAATAACTGTACAGCTTGAATCTTTCATTTCAAGACTGAATTTCATTAAATGGAGCAAATGTGTTTTGGAGCGGTTCTGAGTGTCTTGCAAATAACAGCAATCCCCAGAGTTCTGAGATAAAACAGTTTCCTTTAGCTAAGGAAGCAGGAGGACTTCAGGAGGACTTTTCCTGAATGTCTGAATGTAACTATGTCATACCTGTTTTTCCAAACAAGGGAAAGGAGCTTGTTAGGCACAATTGGATGAAGTGACTTTACTTTTAGTTGCTCTTGGGGATATTTTCTCCTAAACAGGTTAGAATGTATCTGCAATGAGTTCCGATCTGGTTTTTAAGCTGTATTATTTCTGATTTTCTTTCCAGTTATTATCACCAATAACAGTTGGTTGTTTTAGAATTTTTTTGTGTTAGGGTGACAGGATAGTAGAGGGCAAAGAAAATAGGGTAAAGGTTAAAAAAATAAAGACTGTAACCTTTGATTGTTGCAGTTCTCGTATTTTTAATGAGTTTTGTATTCTATAATAGAGGGTGGATCTTTTTTTCCTTAATGTGGATTTTTTGGATACAGTTTTATTACTGCTGTATAGGTTCCTGTGCTTGTTCTTGCAGCAGTTCACTTCAGCCTGTTGCCTTTTTATATTAGCATCGGAAATACCTATTCCTTTGTGTTATTGTTACAATACTAGCCTTACAGAAATTTATTGGACAAATGGGAAAATTTTAATCATGTAACTTCATTTCCAGATCTTCAGTTCATTAGCCAACTTGGCTAAAATCTATAAAATGTACCAATTCTATTCACTTTGAAGTTTTAGTAGCATTTCTGTTATTGGCAAAGTTTCCACTGTTAATACTGTGTTCCCCTGAGAGAATTTGTAGCTTGCAAGAAATCTTACTGGTATGCAGACAGTAATATCTCAGGCTTTGTATTATGCTGTGTTGTGCCATAATAGTTTTATGTCTGTTTCCATTTGACATCTTAATTAGTAACTTACTGGAATCGCTGTTTTCCTTTCTGAAACTCTGTTTTCAGTCTGCCCATGAAAACAAAATTATTTTTTGTTAGCAGACATTAATTTGAATATAAAAATTAATTTAGTTGTCCTGGAGAGATTTTTCTGCTCTTTGCTCCAAGAGAGTTTTTTTCTTTTAAAAGAAAACTCTAGTGTGGGTGAGTGGAAGGTGTGATGGCCATAATATTCCTATCTTTAAGTGAGACAGTGTATTTAAAATAGACTTTGATTGTATTGCATTGCAAAGAAGGCAAGATGTTGGCTCATGCATCATGTTTGCAAGATACCCCATGCTTCATCTGACTACTACATCTCTCTCTGGCTTTGTGAATTTTGCTTTGGGACCTTTTAAATACACTATTCCTTTAAAATATACTATTCCTGAATAATTGCAGTTCGTTTTCTGAGGTTTTTTTTACTATTAATTTTTAAAAATTTATTTAAATATATTCCTGTAAAGATTTGAGTTATTTATAACATAAGATCAGATATAAAATGTGTGTTGGTTTTTAGAGTGCAGCAGAGGCAGTATGTTAACCCTGGCATGAGTGTGATTGTAGCTGCTCACCTTTCAGTAATTTCTAACCTTTTTTATCTTCAGCATGACTTTTGTTGCATATCCCAAAAGGAAACATTTGTATGTAAAAAACAGATTTAGATCATAGTGTTACAATAATAGTCTTGGAATAAAATAGGAAGTTTTCTGCCAATTTGATAAGAGAATAGGCATTTTTGGATTTTGATAAAGTTGAGGAGCCAATACATGTGCCTGGATTGCCATTTTCTTACCAATTCTTTCATTTGTTGCAGTTCATGGACAAATTCACAGGAATTAAATCACCTCACAGGAATTAAATCACCATTGCTTGTAAAGATCTTCCCACCTGTAACCAGTTTTCTTGATTTACAGATGCAGCAGCTGTTAGTACAGATTCTTTCCTTATTTAGGTACTGGGTGGGAAGGAAAAAGCACTGTCTGCTGGAGATATGAGTGATTGTAACTGTTTTTCAGCATTCTGTTGCCACTGTTTGAGCTCTTGTGTTTAGATACAAATATCACTCAGAAGGAGGGTAGGCCAGATTTGGTAGCTTTCAAAAAACAAAGGGTGTACACAAAGCATAGTTGCTTTGTGGAACATTAGTGAAACATTAGTAAATTATGAATACTGTAAAAGAGAGTTAGACATCATTTATTTATGCTTTTTGCTGGTCTATTGTGTTGCCTGCTTCTTTGTTTTCTGTCTGCTTCTTTGTTTTCTGTGTGCTGGCCCTTCCATTTCAGTGGATGCAAAATTGAACAATCAGAATTGGTGCTAAAATAACTCTGAAGGTCTAAGCCTGAAATAAAGGTTGTTTTTATCTGAGATAACTAAAAATACTCATTGAGTATTAAAAGTAAAACAACAGTAAATTCTTAATATATGCACAAGCACAACGTATTCAGTATATTCTGAATAAATGTATCAGAAACGTTTGGAAACTTTGTGGGATGAGTCCATTTTCTTAGTCTCAATGAAATTTGATATACACTCAATATATATATATATTTTTTTTTTTTTAGTTAAGCCCAGGATACAGTATTTTCCTGTCCACTCTTTTCCCTTTTATTTCCTTTCTCATCCCACCCACCCCCCACATGTATTCATACCTTTCTTTCTGAGAAGCTAGATTTTTTTTCTTTTTCTGTTTCATGAAGGAGGAACACATTTTCAGCAGCTGGGAAGAAAAATAGCTTTTCTTCCAAAATGCTTGAAAGCAGCTGTCAAACATCAGATTTTGTTTAACATTGCATTTTGTTTGGGCTTTGCTTTAGGAGGTGAGAGCCCAGCTTTCACTTAGCAAATTTTCTTATTCAGCAACTGATTTGAGAACTGCTTGATGTGGTAAGAGATAATAGTGTTACTGCATTGAGAAGTCATTAATTTTAGGCTGTTTTTTGTCTAGGTTTTTACCCCGTTTTTTGGTAAAGATGGCAGCCAACAATGCAGTGCTGAACAGACTGGAGCAGAAGGGTGCAGAGGCTGATCAAGTTATTGAGTACCTCAAGCAACAAGTTGCCTTGCTCAAGGAAAAAGCCAGTAAGGATTTACCTATTTTATACTAAACCTGTTAACCAGATGGAAAACAGTAAATGCACATAGGAGAAAATGAGAATATTTGGTGCTGTCAGCCTTTAAAGCATGTTTTGAGTTTTCCAAGATAAACCTTGTAATAGCAGCACCACTTCAGTGGTGGGGGGTTTGTTTTGTTTTGTTTTGTTTTTTGAAGCTGCTTTTTCTGAAATAGGAGAGGTATGGATGTGGAAGAATTAATACACAAATTACAGAAATTTGATAAGATATGATTCTGTTTGAAGGGACTGAGGGAGCTGGAAAGAATATGAGACTACACCTTATCCTGAATTTATTAGTGTTTTCTTCACAACTATGGCATTCTCTCAAGAGTGTCATATCTTCAGCTTTGATATTTTGTACTTAACTGTATCAGTGAATAAAGGTGTTCTGTATTACAAACATCATCAAGGTTTTTCTGTAGGTTACTTGGAGTTTTTTCTTGTGATCCTGTGTAGGGGACTGAGAAGATAGTATACTGAGAGGCAAATTGAATATGTATGTATTGTAAAAGGGCTATTTCAATAATAAAGAAAATAATTCCTAAGTATTTCTGATTATATATTCCTTGAAAGTTTTTGTGCTGTTTGGGTCACCATGTTTAACTTTTCTTTAAAAACAAACCTCTGTGTCCAAAGTGATGAATGATAGTTACTGAACCTGGTTTTTTTTTTAATGTGTCAACTCTAGTCTTGCAAGCATCTCTCCGAGAAGAGAAGAAGCTCCGTGTAGAAAATGCTAAACTGAAGAAAGAAATTGAAGGGCTGAAACAGGAACTGATTCAGGCTGAAATTCGAAATGGAGGTAGGGGAAAAAAGTTCTATTCTCATACAACATAGATGTAGTTAGCACCAAACAATTCTTGATTTTTATTGTTCTGTTTGTGACTATGGTATTAAAAATTCTGGATTTTCCCTGGTTCCATGCCTATGACAAGTTATTTGATTGCAACATTTTAATAAGCTGCAGGCCTGACAGATCCATATACTAAACTTAATCAGACATGGAACTAGTTCTTTGTATTTTTTTGTTCAGTGCCTTTCATAATAAGCCGTGAACCGCACTGATGACAATGACTCCTTGTGATGCTTTAGAAATTGCTGCATGTCGAACTCTTCTTGCTACTTTGAGTATTTAATCTAGCGTGACTGAAAAATCACTATGGAAAAAGCAAGCCATGGTGCAAAGTACAGATGGTCAGGGACTTGCTAGGAAGGCTGTGGTAATGTAAATTTAGAAACAATGTGTTCTGAATTTATGATTCCATGCTTTAGACCAGCCTTCCATTGGACTTCTTTCTTTGCTCTCCTCTATGTAGCTCTGTTCGGCTTGTACCATCATTAGGTACTTCATATTAAAAAAGAGAAGAGGAAAAAAACCCCAAAACTGAAGTGTTTCAGATACACTGTGTTGTCTTTTAAAATTAGTGCAAAAAAAGCCTCTCCTGCACTCAACAGTTATCGCTATTAATCCATGCTATCAGTTTTGTCAATTGTTTAGGATAGTATTCAGTGTATCTGATGCTAGCATTTAACTGTACTGAATGTGTTACTGCTATAAAAGCACATTGAGTCTTCAAATGTGTTGTGAATACAGAGAATTCTTTTTTCTCCTTTGGACACCAACAAAGCCTTTTCACGTACTAAACCAAACCATTAGTTATATTTCTCTGTTGTCTGTTAGTCCACAGCAGTAGGATATTTCACAGAATTTGTTGTGCTTGAGAGAGGTCTCAAGGTATATTGGTCCAAGATGGCAAAGGAAATAGTTGTTGTGCATCTTCCTTTAGTTATCTTACTTAGTTAATCTAAGTGGTAGTAGGACTAATTTCAGATCTTTTCTTTTGAAGGAAATAGACTTTTGTTAGCTTTAAAAGGACTAAGTAGTTGAGTACAGAAATTAGATGGACATGGAAGATCAAAAATATCACAAGATATTTTTTCAAAAACCTGAGAAACAAAGACTTTCCCCAACAAGCAAGCAAGTAGTTGTTGATACAAAAAAAATCATACTGAAATTAATTTAGAAAGTTGTTTATAAGAATATAATTTGTGCAAATCACTTCCATGTTGAAGAGGATAGGCATCAACTAACAAAGTGTAGTTCTTCAAGAAATTTAGTGAATATCTGAAATGCAAAACAAAACATTTATGCAGAATGGAGAATTCTGTAATGGTGAGAGCAGAAGGATTTATCTGTTGTTAATGATAAAACAGCCTGGTTTGAAAGGAACTTCAAAAGATCATCTCATCTATCCTTTCTTGGGAAAGGGAGCCTTGATGATACTGTCTAGAGCACTGATGATGCTTACTCAGTGCAATTATTTGGTTAAAAGCCTTGATGAGATTCTTGAAGAGCAGAAATGTAGAAGAGAGGTGATTCTTATACTTTCATCTGGTAAGATTGATAGTTCAATGTCCAGAATTCTGTTATCAGCAGTTAAAAATAGCTGTTGAAGGTAATGTGGAGAATTCAGGGAAAGGAAGTGAGAAATCAGCAGATCATGTCATTATTATTTATTCAGGCTCAGTTTGTTAATTGTAAGAGTTGAGGGATGATCTGAATACACTATAAAAATGGTTTTGTGCATAACTCATTTATGGAATAGTCTCCAATGTGACAAGAGCTAGTAGCTATGAACTGAAACTAAACAAGTGAGAAATGCAGCATTGGTAGAAAAAAATAACTAGATGTTGAAATCAACTACAAAAAGAGATGTTGTTGGCTTATATATTTTATTGTATTTAGCACTTTTTTGCATTTAAAAAATGTGTAGTCAAACACTTTGTTTTAATTGATCTTAATAATCATATATAGATTGAGTTCTGAAATGTGTTTTGTGATGTGGTTCACTACTCAGCAGTTGTGGCTTAGTATATTAAGCAAAATTTTTGGTTCTTTTTCATTTATGTTGTACACTTAAAAATGTCAGTGTTCAAAGTTCTGGTACTGCCTCTAACTTTTGTGGTTTTGGTTTTAGTAAAGCAGGTTGCAGTTCCTCCTGGTACAGCCCTTTCTACAGCTTCATTTTCAGAGGATGTTCCACAACCTACAGCAGTTACAGCATCTTCTGGTTCCAAAGATCAAATTAAAGGTGAAGATGAAGAAAAGAAAAAGAAGGAAAAAGTAGAAAAAAAAGGTACTTCACTTTTCTTATCTCTGATAGACAGTTGAGGTATTTAATTTATGCAAGTGCTTGTGCATGATTTTGAGCACAAAAATAAAAAGCTTTTATACAGCTACAGTGAGGAAGAGTCATGTGCTAGCTCATCAATCTTTAAAGTACCTGAAGCTAATGAAGGCTGTCAGGTAAGCTGCAGATTCTTCCTTGCATGGGATACATGCCAAATTCTGTTAAATGTGACTTCACTTCCTCATTTAAAAAATCACCACCAACAAAAATCAAGGCAGGTCTGTTGGACACCTGTACTTTTGTGCAAGAGTATCTTGTAAATTAAACCTATGTTTTGCCATCATTCTCTTATGCAGATTATTGTTAATCTGCTATGATTAGACTTGCACAGTTTTTCAGAATTTGAATAATCTGATAGTGCACCGTCTCTCTTATTTTTCTGGTGAGCTGTACAGAGACTTATAAGTTGTTTTATATTTTTTATGTATTTCAGCCTTTGACACATTAATATTCCACAGAGCTGTAAATACAAAATCAGAGGCCAGATGTCCTATCAGGCAATTAAATTTTTCCCTCAAGTATTCAATGGCTACAGAGCAAGTATTCAGTTGGTATGGGAAAATGAAACTTTTTATATATGATGAGGGGAAGTACAATACAAGTAGCTTAAATTCAGTCAGTCAAACACAGATCACAGAATATTCTGAGTTGAAAGGGACCCTCAAGGATCATCAAGTCCACCTCTTAAGTGAATGGCTCATACAGGGGTTGAACTCACAAATTTGGTGTTACTAGCACCATGCTCTGACCAACTCAGCTCATCTCATATGGAAAGCAGTGTTAGACTTTTGCTGTTTGCTGAAACATAGCACAAACGTTGAATAGTAGCCATGCACAGGCTATTTCTGTGGAGATCAGCATCTGTTGAAGGTATTGCATTTAACAGTTGAAGCAATCAATACGTAAAATTTGTTTTTAAGTCTAGAAATTGGTGAGATGATGGACTATCTCAAATCACTTTGCTTTCTGTCACCTATGTCATCTCTGTCCTCTCTGGTTATTCTCTTATTTGTTCTACTTCTTTCAAACCTCATCTGTGTGATTTCTCTGGATGTTGTTACTGGACTGACTCCAACACTGGCCAGAGGAATGCATTTTTCTCCTTAGCCTGTGGCATTGAAATGGGTATTTTCCATCTATCTGTGTATGTACACACCATGTACACATTTGCTGTGTTCTCTTTTGAGAAAAGACTTAATTTCTCTTGTAGGGGAATGTCATGGAGATCAGTGTGGAATTATACCAAGGATAAACTTAGCACATCTTTCAACTAATCATAGCTATTACATGTTAGCTGTTTAGATTGGGATTTTTTTTCCAGTTTATTTTACATTATTCTATATACGATTGAGTTTATTAATTAAATTATCAGTTACATTAAAAAACCCAGGTCATAATCACTACAGCATTTCATTCATCATAAATGAACAAATATTTTTGAAGGGCTGTTGCATACATTAAAAATTATTGAATTAAAAAAATATTGCCTTTTTATTATTGAATGTATCATTTAATTTCAGGCCTGAAATTAAATTGTGAAGAATGAGATCAAGTTGCATATTGTGTCCACTTTTCCTTTTTTGCTCCCTTAAGAAGGGAGTTTAGCTTACATTAATATGTAAGTTATCTTGGATGAAAGAATAACAGAATATGCTTATTTAAAGTAAACACATCTTAGACTTTTTTAATCTCCCAGAGATTATAGCTGTTGAACAGCTCTTGAACGTTTCCTAAACAGCAGTCTTATCTACAAACTGGATGTAACTTCCTCTTGTTGAAATAATATTGCATATTTTATGATTCTATGCCTTAAATAAGCAGCTGAGTATGGGGAGTGTTGCTTCACTGTTGTTTTATACTACTATACAAGTATACATACAGTTTGTATGTGTGATGATCATGGGGTAAAGACACCACACCAGGGGAATCTGGTCAGCCATGAGCCTTTTCATGCAGTGTTGTGTTTGGGAAGTGCAGAATGTTGGCTAAGGTCATCTTGAAGGGTTGCATTGCTGCTGTGACAGTGCAGTTGCAGTGACTTCACAGCTCCTGACTGTGTACAGCGCTGATTAACACTCCTAACCTGATGGAATGTGATTCCCTACTTTTGTTTTGCTGGTGAAACACCATGGCAAGGCTTACTGGTAATTGCTAATTACTCAAATGAGATGATCAGGCTTATTGATGTGGCCTTTGTCAGAGTATGTCTGTCACATGTTGCGCTTAAGTTCAGGGCGACTTTACAAACAGGAGGTGGTAATTAGTTGAGACAATGATGTAAATTGAAGTGCATATGATGATTCACCACTGGAAACTGGTAACAGAGGTGCTAACTCTTTTCTTTCATGTTTTGCACAGAATTTATGCTTGTTTCTGAGACTGTAGCTTGCTTTTCCCTTGCAGTAGTCATATACACTAGTTGTGCTTTTTATAATGTTTATTTCATGAGCAAGATATTCTCTAATAGGTGAAAAGAAGGAGAAGAAACAGCAGCCAGCTGCTGGGAGTAGCGATGCAAAACCTGTAGATGTTTCTCGTCTGGATCTTCGTGTTGGCTGCATTATTACTGCTGAAAAGCATCCAGATGCAGACACTCTGTATGTTGAACAAGTGGATGTTGGTGAAGCAAGCCCAAGGACTGTTGTCAGCGGTTTAGTGAAACATGTTCCTCTGGATAAGGTATTGACAAAATTATTTACTGATAACTTTTCCTTTCCTAAAGTATCTTAAGGCATTCATCTGTTTATAGGATATGTTTTTATTCTGCTAAAAGATTTGTAAAGTCATGAAAACAAAAATAAAATGCAGATGGAAGTAATGCTTAACAACATTTGCCAGATACCAGAGAAGTACCCTTACCCCAAATCAGTTTCTGATGGCAGTGCTTCTATCCTGGGATCTTATTCCAATTCCCCTGCCATCAGTACACATTGGACTCCTAAATTAAACAGATGTTACTCTTTGTTTAGGTTTCCTAATATGTAGTAGAGAAATCATAGTAACTTTTTTGGTATGATCCAAACTTTTGAAACTCTTGCCTTCCAATTCTTTTTTTATAGCTTGTTGAATTATTTGGCATGAAGTAAAGCAGAGAGCATGTAAATTCAACTTAGCTGGCAATGAACAATTTAAACAACAATGGAATACAAAATGCATATTTTTACTTCCTTGTGCAGAATAGAATCTGTATCTGTGGTTTTTTTAGTTGATACACTTTGGTATTTGGTACAGATGGTTTATGAGTGCCTTTGAACAATCTAAGACTTCAAGATTTAGTTTTCCTTTCACACCTCTTCTAGAGGGTGAGAGGAATTGACTGAAGGCTGCTCCTAAATTCAAATGCAACCTTGGCATTCAAAACAGTGTTGTGCAGTGCAACTGCAAAATGGATCACGAAGGAATTGATCTTAATTGGTCTGGAAAAAGCTCCAATTTCTTGAATGTCTTTTCCCTCCTTACTTGCACACTGTCCCCATGGAAAGACTGCAAGCATAGGAAGCAATTAAAATTGTGATTGTTGTAAACCCAACTGAATACAGTAACTGTTCTGCACTGATCACCTGATGGTGTCCACTTACTGGATTTGCACTGGGAAAAATCTCAACTTGCTTGCTTTTAGCAGTCTGCTTTCAAGAAAGCATGTAGAAGAAAACATTTTAAAAGCCATTCTAAATAGACTTACAAGCATGAAGTGCATAGAATGAAATGGCAGCAGGAGTCTTTTTTTCTTTAGCCTTCTTTCTGAGTGGAAAAATAATCTGAAATACTCATTAGCAGAGAATTAGGGGTCATCCTTGCACGTTCTTTGTGAACATTTTTGTTTGCATGTCTGTTTTTGGTTTTGGCAAGCATCTATTAAGACAATAAATTCTTAGGGGCAAGCTTCCATCTTTGTGTTTTTGAAGTGTTCAAAAATTTGAAGGCCTGGCATGTGTCTTCTGCCATATATTGAAATAAAAATATATACATCAGATCAAGGACCGTAGCCATAAATTTCTTCACAAAAAATTCATCTGTTCATGATTTTGGTATTTGATGTGGTAATTTAGCAGTGTTTGAGGCTGTAGAATTTGTATCATCTGATTTTACTTTTGGTTAGGAAACGCAGTATGTATCTTCACTAGCATTTCAGTATGCAGTGCAAGTTATTTATGGGTGTGAAGACTTCTGGCATGCCCACTTTAGATGTGATGTGCTTTTGTACACATTGTGGTGAAGCCATGTTAGAAGTTCAGCTCTCTATTGTTGTGAGCAGTTGTGTCTCAAGCCAATAGGGAGATGGAAGGATCTTGGTATGAGGTGGACCATGCCATTGCCGAGGTCTTCTGGCAGCTGGGGAGAATTGGGGAAATTTCTGAAATGTCAGAAGGAATTGACAGCTTTTCTGACACTGATTTGGCTTTTTGAAGTGGATCTCTGTGTGTTCCTAGCATCAATACCTGTTACAGGCAATTGTTCTTGTAATACAGGCGATTCTCCAGTGTCACTTTCTGTCACCTTTACCTCCTTAACCTAAGAGAACCTTGTGTCAGTGATCAGAAGTGAAGAACAGGAATGCAGGGAATGTATCTTAACAGGAAGGGAGAAAGCCACCATCATCCTCCAGAAATGCTATTCTAAAACCATTGGTTGTAAGAGGATACAGTTGCATCTTCTATGAACAATATACTCTGATTTTTGTAGCAGAAACTTTTTCTTCCACTTAGATGCCTTAAGAAGTTTTCTTTCTAAATCATTGTGATGTCTACCCAGTAATTAGCATTCCATTCATTAATTGTTACTCAGTGCTAGATAATGCTACAACTTGCATTTCAGTCACTGACATTTTACAACAATTTTTTGTGTTTTGTGCTACTTATTTCCATAGCAATAACTTGAGAAATTTTCGTCAATAGGCTGATTTGAAACTTAGATGACATAACTTTTTATCAGCTGCCTCATTTTGGGTATTTATATTTTTGGTTTTTGAGGTGTTCTCCTTGAAAAATATGCAGTGTTTGAAATAGTTGATCATATGAGTTTTATTAATTATTAATCCCACAGGTTCAAGATTTGTGATGCACAAAGACCGAAATCTAGAAATATGAAATACTTATATGTAATGTTCACTAGTAGGATGGGAATTAAGATGTCCTTACTTCGTCTCTCAAGAATGTTCAGGGTTTAATTTTTCTTCAGTTTGAAAGCATGGTTTGTTTTAGAGTCTAAAGTGTGGCAGTTTCTCTGAACAAAGAATATTTTCTCTGGTTTACGATTAATTATTAAAATAAAATAAATGGAGAAACGTAGTTTTATAGGTTTGCACTAACAAATTCAGTGTGCAGTATATACAACCATTTTCAGTGGTTAAAATAAACTCAAGGCATTTGGATCATCTAAGATAAAATTTAAGATTCAAGTGAGCTCATTATGTAAAAAACTTCTAAGCTTCCAGGATACAGTTTGAAATTTTTACCTATGGGCCTAATTTGTAGCCTGGTTTTGTTGTTGTTATTTTTAGTATTATCATCATTAAATAGGAATTGTTTGGTTAATAGTGCTATATTGAAAGTGGACTAAAGTGGTGGTCTGTAGTGAATAAAGATGGAGTGGAAGTGAAATGCCTTACCTGCTTTTTAATTTTCTAAATTGCATATTTTATATTTCCAAAATAAATATGTCACATTTGAGCATTTAATCTATTATTCACTGGCCAGCTCTTAAGGGGTATAAATATTATGTTAGTGGTGTCCAGGCATTAAAACTGAATCTGTTGTCTACATGCTTTTCTTATGCTTGTCATGGTAAGATGTCATCACTGCAATTCTCTCATTATAATGAAATGATGATTATCTCCAAAACCACATGGCATTCAAGTACTCAAATCCTTCTGTTTTCCTCCCCCAAGATGCAGAATCGGATGGCAGTACTACTCTGTAACCTGAAGCCTGCAAAGATGAGAGGAGTAGTATCTCAGGCAATGGTGATGTGTGCCAGCTCCCCAGAAAAAGTGGAAATTCTGGCTCCCCCACCTGGAGCAGTACCTGGGGACAGAATCACTTTTGAAGGTTTTCCTGGTAAGTAGGTATTTGGAAAATTATAGAAACAGGTATGTCAAGGTAACATCAGTGTTGAAGCACATAAAACAGTTGCTTTTAAAGCTGACTGGGTTTTTTGTTGAAATTTTCTGAATTAATTCTATTATTTTTTTATGACCATGCTAATATTATGTAAATAAAGGATTGAAAATACTTTATCATCTGTCAAAAAATTTTAACTTGATAAAGTTGTGTAGAACTTTCATGTAAAACACCCCATCCCTCTAAGTCTCAGTAAGTATTTCAGTTTTGAAATACATGGATAAAAGTATTTGTACTTGGCAAATTACAACAAGGAAATATAAATCATCTTTCACAGTGTCTCAGTCTAAGTGATGAAGTATTAAATTCCTAATTCCAGCTCCTCGTGATGAATGTGTCAGAATTTTGGGTAGTTTTTTGGGGGTTTTTTTGGGGTTTTTTTTTTGGTTTTTTTTTTTTTTTTTTTTTTTTTTTTTTTTTTTTTGAGGAAGAAGGGATGGAGGGGATACTAGGGGCTGGAAGTCTCCTATTCATGAGAGGAGCCCGTAATAGTCAATACACCAGGGTTTTTTTTGTTTGTTTGTCTGGGACAAAATGTCTTTTTACGTTTCCAAAGAGAGACGTTGGACTTTTTCCCACTTAATTAAATCAATAAATCTCTTTTTTCAGAATATAAATGAGAATTTTACCAAATTTGAACTTTATCAAAAGATGATTTTTCATCCATTTCTCCATTTCTTCCACCTCTATGAAAATGATTATTTTTGACTGCATATTAGGAACTCAAATAAAGCATTATAGATTTATCATGTTGATGAATGCTCCCCTCTTACCCAAATGCTAGTTCATTATTCTCTGTCTGAAAGGGATACAGTCAGATCAGCTTCTTCTGTTGCTGTGTTTGTTAGCAGTGTTATTTTGTAATTTTTATAATGGTTATGACTGTTTTTATCAGGAATTGCTGGTTCATTATAATCCCAGTAAAAAAGGCAGTCATACTCTGAAGTGCCATTTAAAATGATGAGTCTGAAAAGACAGACTATTATAGATAATCTTACATGGCACAGATGATGGGAATGCGTCTGCAGCTTGCTTTGCACTCCTTGTCCATAAGCAGTTTCTTCCCTTTCCATTGTTTGAGTTACTGCTGTATTTTTGTTACTCATTGTGGCTGTCAGTCATAAAGGAAGTTTGTGTGAGAACTTGGTGCTGCCCTGTTCCATAAAGGTGAGGTCACGCTGGTGGCTCAGTTACTGGTGCCACATGGGAGCTGCCTATAGGCTCCTCCCTGACAACCAGCTGCACAGGTTTATCCTGCAGCCTAGGAATTTGGGAATTTGTGCAGCACAGCACAAGCCCAGATCTGCTTGGGTCAGGTGGTAAGTGGATCACAGAGGTCTTGGTGAGCAGTGCTCTTCTGGTCAGGATCACTCCATCACTTGAACTTGAAAAAACATGGTCCAACTCCCAGTATTTCCCATACTGGGTGAAAGTGTATGTGTGTGCATTTATCAATGATGTATTCATCTTCAGGATGAATTTATTGTTCAAAAGTTGGCTTTCACATGCGAGAAAACAGTGTAACTTTTAATTTCTGCAGAGAGCCATATGAACCTTTTTAAACTATTGCACTTCTGACAATTTCTAGCAGTACAGCAGAGTTTTGATTTATGAACCTCTTTGCAAGCTCTACGCTTGAACATATTTGCATGAAATATCTTTCAGAAATATATATTTTTATAATTCTCAAGACTGAAATTGTGATGCTTTAAAAAAAAAGACATATTTTGGTTAGCGTATGATGAAGGAAGCAATGCTCTATCTAGGTGCTTTATGAAACAGAAAAATATCTCAGCTTGCTGTGATTTAATGCTCCACTTGGAAGCACTTTAAAATAATACTGTGTTTTAAAAGGAAATCTCTCTGGCAGCATTTTTTAATTTTTTTTTTGTTTTTAGTTTCCTGCACTAAAAGTATACTAAGCTTGCTAGTTGAGATGCAGAATTTGTTAGCTATACTGAAATCTTAAATGCGTCATCAATTGAATTGACTAAATTGTAGGAATACTCATTCATGGCTTCTAGTTGTTATTACATATAGTGAGTAAAGATGGATTAAATGTTGGACTTTGATTACCTGTGAGAATCACAGGTGACAAATACACTCATAACTGCTTTCTGTTGCTATGGAAATGGATGGTGCAAGAGAGCATCAAGTTATAGAGGGAACACTTCTAGTACATAAGCCCTAGAAAATGATGTACAAGTTCATGCCTCAAAAATGCCCTATGCCCAGGTTGAGGATCTTTTTCTGTTTGCTTTATTTTAAGATACAGCCTTCCTCTAAACTTACATCTCAAGTGGCTTCATATACCTGACAATTGAAAATGTGAGAGCTGGTAGGAGCACTATTTTCTGTTCACCAGCATGCTGTTCTTGCACATGACTAATGAAGTGAGTTCTGTCAAAATAACTGAAGTATCTGTCTCCAGTTGTTTGGCTTTTTTACAGTGGCAAAAAGCTTTTCCTAGGCAAATCAGTTATAGAAATATTTGTTATAGAATTATTCCCAGGTGTTACTGCATGCAGACACTGTGTTGACATTTTGATCCTTAAAAGATAGAGAGTAAGCTAAAGGCAGTAAGTTGTTCTAGGTCTGAGGTTGTGACTTGCAGCCAGTGAGACAAGGTTTTGTGTGGATTATATCAGTTTCCTTCCAGTGGAGAGCCAGAGACGTGGGGCTCTGGTAAGTGCCAAATGAATGTTTTTACAACCCCTTTGCAAGGCATATATATTCAGGGCTATAGATAGTAGTCTGAAATGTGGCACTGTTTTCTAATGCTTCATAAAGAGCTGCTTGGAAAATTCGGTAGGTATGAAATTTAAGCTAATCATTGACTTTGAAAATTTCCCTAATAGTACAAAGTATTACTAAGTAGTATTTAATAGTACAAAGTAGAGTGATCTGTCTTCTTCTTACATTAAACTTACTTTAAAGAATTTTCAGACTTGTGATTTTACTATCTTGAGGAGGAAAATGCAAAAAAAAGCATTGGTGGATGGAGACCTACAAAATCATAGTGACATCTGCTTCTCTACATTTATTTGTTGGGTACTTGTCTTTTCAATGTTTCTGCTGTAAACTAAGGGGGAAACTCACTGCGAGACTGGAAAACTGTTTCTCAGTGTTTAATGGGGTTGAGCATCTATCTCCTACTCACTTTTTTATCTTAAAACCTTCCGCTTCTTAGCTGCTGCTGTCTCATCAAAGACCATCTGGCACTTGCCTGATGCTGTTACCAGGAGGATAGACTCCTTGTTGTGTCAGATTTCATTTCATTTCACTGCTTAATTGTAAACATTTATGTCCTGATCAGTTTTTCGTTTTAAAAAGTAACTGTAAAGCATAAAGATTCAATTGGAGTCCTTGAAGTTAAAATAGGAAGGACAGCTGGGTCTTACTTAAGTTTGAAGTATAAAAGTCTGTGAAGCAACAGAAGTACCACCAGCAACAATAAAGCAATTCTAAAATGCACACAGCTGTCTATCAAGCAGCTTGGAATTGAGCTATTTTAAAGTTTTTTCTCTCCATTATACAAAATATTCATAAGATACAGACTAATTTCCTCTGTCTGTTTTAGTCAAAGTAAACAAAAGATATCTTGTCTCAAACCAGTTAAATTTTTTTCTGTAGCAGCTAGAGTGTATTACCTAAAACCATCTTGAGTGTTATAGAGGAGTGATTTGATAAGGAGTGCTGTTGCCTGGAGTACTGTTCCATTTTGTTTATTTATCTGATGTCTTTGCCCTCAGTGGAATTTTTAGCACCGTTTTATACTCCAGTGCATGCATCTTCAAGGTCTCTTGAGCCTTTTTTGCATCAAGAACTTTATCAAATTTTTATCCATCTTCACTGGAAAAAGTCTGATTTTTAAACCATAGAAGAATTATTCTATCACGGGCATGTAAATCTATAACCTCCTACACAGTGATTGCCTTAAGACAGCAATAATACTTGAAGATTTATAGCTAACTGTGAAATCTCTTTTCTGATAGCAGTATCAGATGCTTTTGATGCAACATGAACCAAAAACCTGTTACTTAAATTATCATTCAATTATAAATTATAATTAAATTATCATTCATGTCTAAGGATCAATAGCAGTTTAGTAAATTACTATCTCTTTAAAGAATAAAAAGTGGTAAAGCTGGAGTGCAGTGGTTAGCCTGTAGTTAGCAGATTTCTTTAATCAAAGCTTGAGTGTATGGATGCTTTTCTTCAGTTGCATGGTTACAATCCACTGTGGGGTAAGTGGCATTAAGTAAAGTCACACATCACTATGTCCTTTTGCTCCTTGCTGTGCTGAGATATATTCCTTCAGTAGTTGTTGAGCTGTTACAAAGTAGAGAGGTTTCTTGCTTATTATGAAAACTTCTTTGTAATGTTAAAGCTGCTAGATGGAATGACGTGTTTGACAAAATTTAGGACCTCTTATTTGGCCCATTTTTGGTAAAGAGTGGAAAGCTGATTAAACCATTAAAAGCTTCAATTTATTTTATTTATAGAAACTCTTCTAAAGAATATTTTCTGGGAAAAAGGAATGCAGTGAGGAGAAGACATAGGAAAATGCACAGCCTAAAGCTCTGGTAGTATTTAAAATTGGTGCCTATGCTAATCTAATATGAGCTCACCACAGATCCCAAGGGAGCTTGACTCAGGATTCCAAAGAAACTTATTAACATCCAAGGCGTGTTTTTTATAATAAAAGTCAGGAGGTTGTCTTACTGAAAAAAAACCAAGAGAACATGTGTTTTTTTTATTTGAGGAGGGGAAGGAAAATGTACAATGAATAACTTAACATTCTGTTTAATAATTTTATTAGTTTATGCATTCACTGTGGTCTAAATCCAAGTTTGCCTTTGTTCATGAACCTGAGCATTAAGCTAATTTATTTTTGTAAAAATGTACAATTAGCTCCAAACATTTAATAATTTTTATTTACTAGTGTAATCATTTAAGTAATTAAAGTATTTAAAATTTTTCCTCTGTTTAATATTAATTATAAATATTGTACAAAGATAATTATTAATGTTATGACTGATTTTTCTTTGAAATACTAAATGCACTCTGGTTGTGAGATTACTTGACTCCAGTATTAAATACTGCTCAGGTGAGGCTAGCTTACCTCACAGAGAAATCTGGCCTAGTCTGCTTCTCTTGCATATATGCTACAGACATTAGAATTACAGAAATTACAGAATTAAACCCATCTACAGACAGAAATAACCCAGGTTTGCAGGCTTTGAGAATGTGGTTATACTGAACTATTGAAAACATTTAAAGGAGAATACCAATAAGGCACAAGGCAGGCTGGAATGACTAGTAGTGGATTTAACCACTTGTTAGTCAATCAGGACTTAACAAGCAGTGAGTTTCAACCAGCTATGAGAAAGAGGTATGCTAAAATCCTTGTAGTCTTACAGTTTTTCTTCCTGAACCTTTGGGAACACTTTGTAGTGCTACGTGGGAGTACTTCATGTTCTGCTCACTTGGAGAGCTCCTCCTCTGAGAGGATCTCAGGGAGGATATGATGCCTAGGATTTGGTTTTTTGATTCTTGCTTGTTCTGGAACTTTTGATTTTGGTAGTTTGGGCAGAATGCTGCCAATATGGCACAACAAGCAGGTAAAAGCATACAGTGTAATAACAATGAAATAGCATGAGATTTCTTTTAGCATTTAAATGTGCAATTCTTGTGGAGTTTTTCGTTTGTCTTGCCTGTGTGACACTCGAGAAGTCAAAAGCACCCAACAGTTTTAGATTAATTTATTCTTAATGTTTTTTTTAATGTAATCTGTGTTGTATTAGAATTAAAAGATTAAATTTACTTTACCTTTGAGCAGAAAATAATAGTAGTGAATTTTTTTATCTAGATTATGTCAGCAGTTAATCTTGGCAGCAAGATTATTTAGCTTATTTTGTATCTGTACTTTGCATTTCATGCTTATTTAAAAATAGGAAAAACATCCTTGACTATGCTATCTAATTTGTTGACAATATTTCAAAACATTAATAGAAAACGCCTACATTTTCTGGTCATTAGAGATCCTTAAATAATCAGATTTGCTAATGTAGTTAGTTACTGTCAATACCTCTAGGGTGTAGGTATCTTATCATGATGTATCCATGGAAACAGGAAACCGAGACTGAGGCCATAATTGCTGAAACTGTAGCTAATCTCTACTGCTTCTGTTGTTTTGGGCATCAGAGCTTGTCATCATCAATACAAAGCATAGGAGAACAGTGTTAAAACTTGGGGCTAAAATTATATGTCAGTATTCTATCTCTGATCTATTCTTGTCTAAGTTCAGTATTCCTCAACTGTAACAGCATTTAATTGCTTATAAAAGCATCATTAATTTCTAAATTTAAGATGCTGACAAACCTGTCTTGATAAACGGTGTACTTCTGTGGTCTGTATGTACTTAATATTGGTCTGTAGTTTAAACTAACAGCAGTGGTTTCATTTCTTCCCTTTGACAGTGCTTGTTATCTGATACATTCTTTTTCCCTTGAAAGATCCTCATTTTCAGAAGAGATTCTGGAGACATTTCCGTGACAATTCCTAATTCCAATCAAAGTTTTCATTTTGAGAATCAAAAGGAATGTTGGGGTTTTTTTTCCCTTAAAAGTATATGCAATGATGCTGTGGGCTGTCATAGATGTGTAAGTACACAGAGCTCTTGTTCTGAGTTGTGTGCTATGAGTTTCTTCTTTGTTTTGAAACAGGAGAGCCTGAGAAGGAACTTAACCCAAAGAAGAAGATTTGGGAGCAAATCCAACCTGATCTTCATACCAATGACCAGTGTGTTGCTACATACAAAGGAGTTCCATTTGAAGTGAAAGGGAAAGGAGTGTGCAGGGCGGAGACCATGGCAAACAGCGGGATTAAATAAATAAGTGGTTATTAGAAACTTTTACAGATGTTGAAATGGAAAGTGATGCAAGCACAATAAAAAACATGAAATGCATGGCTGAGACTTGTTTTGTTTGACTTCTTTTCCAGAATATGTTACATCTCCAACATTTTGACAATTCATTCATTGACTAGGCTTATTGTCCTTGAGGTTGTGTGTTGTCAGCAGTTGTTAACCACTCAGTGCTCATAACTTAATTGCCAGGGCTTGTTTGTGGTGAGACCACAGGCAGGCAAATAAATTTGCTGGACAGTTTGAAGGTGTAGAGCTTCTATTTAGCAAGAGCTAAAGGAAGTAAGGAAAACATTCTGCTGTGTTCCTTGTGTGCTAGTTGCAGGATTAGCATTTGGTTAGTGAAGACAATTGTCTTTGTTCTTCTAGTCTCTTTATAATAGTTTTCCTCCTCTTTTTCCAAGCAGTTTTCAGATGTATTATAAGCCTCTGCACCTTTGTTCTTGCCTATGTTCTCTTTGTAGTCTGCAGTCAGTTGTAACTGGAAGATTAAACCATGGTGGTTTATGCCCTAGGATGTACAAGTGCACACACTTTTATGTCCCACAACTATGCTGTTAAAATTTCATTGAGGTCAAAACTGCCACTTCATTAGAACAGTTTTTGTCTTGTCTTGTCCATCTATACCATCTAGGTATATCCTTCCAAACCTATAGGTAAGACTAAGAAATAATTAATAAGAGATTCCTGGAACTAATAAAAAAACCTCAAACCCCAAAAAACCAACCCCCCAAGAAAACTCAAAAAGCACCCAAGTCAAAAAAATCTATTTCCAGTGCTCAAACGGATATAAAATCAATTGATTTTTTGGTTTTGTTTTAATGTTCTTTTATGCAATGATGTTTTATACAAAAAGTTCTTTGATTTTTACACAAATAGCTTCTTCAGTTTTTACAGTTAGAGTTATTTCATAGTAATGTACCAATAGTCATGTTGCTAGGTATTAGCCTCAAATTAATTATTTTATTTTAATTCCTTACTTTCAGTAATATGAAAATAAATATTTTGAATCAATTTACAATAACCTTTTTAAGTAGCTATTTAGAGATACTTTAGATATTTTTGCATATAATATTAAATTGTTGCTGTAAAACCATTGAAACAGTAAATACTATTTTAACTGCTGAAATTAAAACCAAACTTGAGCCTTTCTAAATTTTGCAGGCTTTGAACTTCATCCAGTGAGTGGAGAGAAAACAAAATGACAATGATATGAAATTAAAAGGAGCATGCATAAAGAGGAGATGAACATATTTTCTTTTTGAATGAGTTTTGTTTATGCCTGTAAACTGTTAATTTTTCATGCATCTGGCAATGAGCAAAAGTAATTCTTTTAAATATGCTGAATAGCATTAAGCACATGGAAGCCATTTTATCTGCCTTGTAAACTGTATATCCAATAATGTCTTAATAAATAAAATCCTTGTAGTTCAAGAACTGTTATAACTGATCTTGAATCATGGCAGGGAAATACTTTTACAGTAGATATATCTTAGCTTTTAGTACCAGGGAGCTCTTTTTAGAAATGGAAGTTCAGAGGAACTTCTGAAAGCTTGAAGAATTGAGCAAAGAGGCCCCCTGATTCTGAACTCGCACATTTTTAATGTTTTTTTTTCTTTTTTTTTTTCTTTTAAAATTATTTTTAAATCTTATTCTTTCAGATCTGTATTCTGTGTGAACTGGGATATACAGTCTGGTGTAGTGCAAAATCTCATTTGTAACTACACACAAATTGGGAGCATGATTTTGGAGCACTAGCTTGGTCTGATTTTGGGATTGAACCTAGGATTCTGAATGCAGTAGTGTGAGGTACTTTGTGGAAGGCAAGTAATTTGATAATCTAAAGAGATATTTCTTTTTTTCTTATTTCAAATTCTTATTTCAAATTGTGTGTTCAGAGGTGTTTGTTATGGATGTGGAGTTTCGCAGTTGACGGCTTTTACTGTTTTATTTCTGTTAGATGTTACCTACCATAGAAAATAGACAGGTGAGCACCTTAAAGCTAATTTTATTCCTTGCTGTGTTTAAGTAGTACTTGATAATTATTTTTTTGAATAAAATTCAAGAGCTTTCTTAAGACAATATTTCTTTCCTCTTTGATTATGCTGTTTTGGTTGTCTAGGAAAATATATTTATGCTGTACTGAACTCAAAAGTGACAACAGGGTACTTGAAGCATTATGCAAGTACGTTTCCTCACTGTATCCGGCCTCTTCTGCCTTGTCTGCATGAGTAAGTAGAACTGCAGTGAAATCCTTCCATGTGGGACCCAGAAGTTCCTGTAATGAAAAGCAAATCTTAATTAGTTATCGCTTATTTCTTTTCCCCACTCCCATTTCATATACTTACTCCATTAGCAGACAAGTTACATGTATGGTTTGGTTTGTTTTTTTTTTCCTGGCAGTAGTCCAGTTCATGCTATCCGAGTTGCTGAAATTTCTGGGTCTTTTTTCACCTTTCCGAGACATTCACATCCACTGCCAGTGGAAATATATCGTCATGCAGTACTAGCAGTTCTCTGTTCCCTGGCTACAGATGTTAACAGAATGTCTCCAGTTAAAAAATGTTCATGTAAATAAGGAAAAATGCTTGCTTAGCCATGTCACACCTGTGAGATACACAGTTTGAAATCAGTAGCTACCACATACGTATATTGCCACGCTGTTTACAGCTCCTGGAAAAAATTGGTTTGAAAAACACCAAATTGCCTTTTGTTGAAAAAGTAAATGATGAATTTCTATGTAACTTCAGTTCCAGCTGTGATCCATAAAACTGAAGTATTCTCAGCAATTCAGTGAAAACACAAATCAAATGCAACACCTTAAATAATGGGCCAGAGAGTTTGTGTTCAGCTTCTGTGATTTATCTGATGCAGGGGAATGGAGAGAACAAGCTGCTTTTCTTTCAGTAGGTACAGAAAATTTTAATAGGAATAAGAGAGGTAGGGCTTTAATTTACAGGTGTAAATGAAATTACAACTTTGGTGCAATCCTGTTAACCCCTATATATGACAAGAAGCCTACCCTGGTGATAAGGGACACTGCCAGCGACCTTGGCTCTGAAACCTAAATGCTAAATAAAGGTATACAGAACTACCTTAAAGGATGTCTGTCTACTTTCAAGGTAAGTGGGGTGTTAAAAAGACCTGGTGTATTGATAGTGATTAATCTCTTCTAGACACTAGAGCTGAAAAATATCAAATACATATAAAATTTTCCCTTAAGCTGCCCAAGGAAGTCATGAGTCACCAGTTTCAGAGAGAATAGAGCTTTGATTTGCTGCAGAATCAAAATCAATTATAATCTTTGTTCTGAAATTAATACCTGCCACTCTCAATTCATTAGGCTATTGTTGGAAAAGAAATATTTCACTTTTGCAGTCAAGTCTTCCATAGTTATTTTCACCTGAAGATGTAAGAGTTGCCATTAGGGCAGAGACTTCTATTTAATTTTTGGTTACCTGGATGAGCTGAACTGTGTCGTTGCTTTCATTTGGACACAGAGGCAGGTCAGCCCTCAGGACCAAGAGAGCCAAGTGCAGGCCTTCCTCTCCAAAATGCTGAGCCAGGGCTGCTGTCACCATGTCCCTCACTTGCTCTTTGCTCAGAGCACTGTGAGGGTAGCTTGGAGTGTCCAGTACTTGAACACGGAGAGCTGACTCACAGCCATTTCTCCGTATGAGCCCCAAAATGCGTCCGCTGCGTCCGAGGCTACAGCATGTAGTCACAGAGCTGGGGGAGAGATGGCTCTTGAAGTCTGAGCTGCCCAACAGGCTGTTCCCAGCAGCACTTTTGCCACTCTGAGGTTTTCCAAGGACAACGAGGTTGATGGTCATCTCATTGCTGTCTGCCATTGTCTCTGCTTTTATCCGCAAACCTGTCACTAAGCACAAATAACAAGGTGCTTCAGATAACTGCAGGGGGAAAAAAAAGTAGAGGCAAGAATTTCCAATATTCAAACACTTTAGAGTGTTTTTCACTGCCTGAAATATGAAGAGTTTTAGGAAGAAGCGAAATAGAGTTGTGGAGATGAAACAGAGAAGGGAGGAGTTGGGAAACAGCTGTGGAAAACACTGTTGCCATTCTGGGAGAGTAGTTGGCTAGGAAAAGCAGGGAAACTAGGGAAGGAAGAAGAGAATGGTGACAAATAGGTGGTGCTATTATTAAGTGACAGTGTTTCAGGATGTAAATATTTACTTGTTTAAGGAAAAAGAATAATAAAAGAGAAGTAGATTTAAGGGGAGCATTTTCACAGCAGAGAGCAGCTTAAAATATGTCTTTCATAGGCTACCACTGATGTTGAAGTAGACAACAGTCTGAAAGTGCTTTCTGATGCAGATGAATACCTCAGTTTAAAAAAAGAAGAGCTGAAATAGCCAATCTCATGAAAGGTAGATTTTGGAAATGTATACTTTACATTATACCAACTTTTTGGTACAGTAAGTGGAAAAGCATAGACTCGTGGATAGAGGAAGTTGGCTTGGTATCATTTCCAGTTACTCTGTTCATAAACAAGATGTCTCATTCTCTTTGTATTTTTCAGTAACCCAGTATCCAAAGGGCTTTTGGTATGTACTGATCATCTAACAGGAAAACTTGTTGTTTGAATAAATTGAGATGTGTTTCAGAAGGTAAAACCATAGTGGCAAATAGCGAATTTTAAGTTTCCGTGACATGTGAATTTCAGATTTATTTTATTTTATTTTAATTTTTATTTAAGATAACATGTTTAGGTACTCATAGAGAAGTCATGGATCATTTCAGACTGGGATTTCCTGTGTTTATTTAGATTCTTGCTGTACAGTTTAAGCTTTCTCGTATTAATTCCGTGAGAATTAATCTTTTGAAATAACTTCAGTGCAAAACCAAAGATGCAAGAGGTAGTAATATACTAATATTGTTACAGGTAGCATTGAATATGTACTTTATAATCTTCCTTACTGAATTCACAGTGAGGTTTTTGTGGATTTTTGAATGATCAATTTCCTTTCAAAAAAGACATCTTACAAAATTGTTGTCTTCAATTATTCATCAGTCTAGATATGCATTGTACACTTAGTGTAATAATAGGAAGTAGTGGACATGGATTCATCCATTCGTTTTTTAAATTATAGTCAAAGATTTGGGGTTTTTTTTCCCATTTAAGTAGTCTACACTTAAATACTTAAATTAGTTTCATTTTGGGTCACTTACCTTATTTTCTCTTAATTTCCTCTTTCATTCAGGCTTCATTCATTAACCACATGTGCAGTGTAAAAAGAAGTTCATATGTGAACTTTGAAACTAACAGGAGCACCGTACCATGCTGAGACTGTTACGTACACATTAATCTGGTTAATTATTACTGATAGAGCCTCATTCAATTGCTTATGTTTGGTCAGTAATTGGTACTGTTGAATTTTTGTAACTTAGCTGCAAATGCTGTTTTTGAAGTCACTTAAGTGGTTGCATGACGTTGATATTTTTAAAAGTAAATTAATTCCACTAGCAGATAAACATGCAAGTGGTAAATGTAGCAGTGAGATTCCTTTGTATTGCATTTTCTTGAATATGTCTTCATATGTGCATATGAATAGCAAATGCACTCTCTTATTGCAATAAATTATTAATTGCAGTATTTTTGTAGTACAGTGTGAATAATTTGCAGATATAAAGATGTTTGCTTAACAAAGGTGAATTAAAATAATAACAAATATATTCAAATACAGAATTTTTTTGTGAACCAGGAAGAAAACTGAAGGCTTCTTGCAAACTGCCAGTCATGTGCTTTAGCTGTTAGCCTAATATATTTCTCTTGAAAGCATCATTATTTTCCATGCTATAGTAGCATTAAAACCACAGATAGAAGATTGTCCAGAAAGGATCTATCACTTGCTTTTTTGACAATTTTCCACAAGTGGGAAAGTAACTAGTTAGAAAATAAATGCAAATTTGTGCTTTAATGACCAGATTGTAGTTATAGAATGGAAGAGTGGATGAGCCTGTCCTTTCTGTTCAAAAGGATCAGCCATCTCTCTGTTAATCCCAGGGGGTGCAGGCACATGTTTACTCCAAGGGTATTAAGATACTTGTCAGTAAGAACAGGAATCTGGTATGTAAGCTGTATGTGGTGGCAGGAAAAGAGGAATGTGCTTTCCAGAGCCCAGTCCTGCTGGGGACATCGTCATCCAAGTTGTAGCTCTATGTAGGAGCCTGGAAGTGTTGTTTTACCACAGTACCAGGGCTGTTCCTGCCAGCCACAGCAGTGAAGGGGGACTGCAGTTCCTCTAGAAGCATGTTGTCTCCTGCCAGGGAGCCACCAGCACAACCAGTGCTCTGGCAGAAGGTAGGAGCTCCTTGTGTAGATCCACATAGTTCGTCATGAGTTCATCGTTTGTGTTACTTGGCTGAAGGTAGCTGTGTAAAAGATTTTGTTACTTGTTTTTAAGACCACATAAACAAGTGTTCTTGAGCTTGCCTCTTCTAGTGAGAAGTCAGACATGAAGTCTTTCCCTGTATTATAATTTATATTAAAAAATTTAAATAAAAAAGCATTTCTTTCTAGTATTATTGTGAATGGAATACAATCCAAGTTGGACCACATCTGGAAGGTCTTAACAACTGCATGGGCAGAGGATTTTAAAAAGTTGTCTTCCTGGGAGGATATGACAGGAGGAAAAATCAAACTGATTTATATAACACTTCCATGGGCTCCTCAAACATGGAAAAAGTCCTCCCCAAGGTGGCAGTATCAGCCTGCTCCACAGGTACCGTAAAACTCAGCTGGGGTCCCCTTGCTCTGCAGTTCTGTGCTGAAATAAAATACCAGCTCAGAAATGAGCTACAGCATTAGAAAACACAGCAGAATTACAGGACTCTTCAGGCATCTCCTGAGATAAGAAATGTAAATAGCATTTGTCTCTCTTCTGTCATAAGAAACATTTTTACTTTAGGTATAAAATATAAACAGTAGCACCTTAATTAATGAATTTGAACATCAGTAATGGAAGGGTAGCAGTTAAGAAACTGAAGTGTTACTCACTGTTCCTTACATGATTCTTGAAATTCAAGGTCTTTTGTTTTCACTAGTTTTTGAGTCAGTGACACTTATTATGAGGCTTTAGAGGTAAAATCTCCTGTCAGAACATCATGTACAGAGTACAATAAAGTTGCCTAGGACACTTTTTAGCACTGCTTGCTTCCAGTGGATGACCTGTCTTTTTTGTTTGCTTTGTTTTTGTATTTCTTTATTTTTGAAATAGCAAAGAGAAGATCAAAACTGAGGCTATTACTAATTTGCAGGCAGAAAGGGTTCTTGTAAATGATAAAGGAAGCGTTGTACTGCTCCCATGGAAGTACCTCACAAGTCTAGTGAGGAATTTTCAGGAATCTAAGTAAATAAAATCCTTAATCTAACTGAACATAAGGATCATTTGTGTATCTAGCATCTTTATTTGTCTTTGAATAAAACAAGGCTAAAATACTTTGCAAGTAGCCGTTAGTTTTGTATCTATCTATAGAGCTAACTGGAGTTGCATTTTATTCACATTGCTGTGTCAGCTGCTGTTCTATTGTAGTCCCTGTGATCACCCAGTTGGTTTGCACACACCCTAAACAAGCTCTCCATGATGCTTGTTAGGGTGTACCAAGCAGGCTAGATCTTGTAAAACTGAAATAGTAGTTTCTCTTTAGGCACATGGTATCTCTTACCATGTGTCATCTTTCAGTTCCCACGCTTTCCCATCCCTTACAGCTTCTTTCCTGATGTGGGCTCTCATTATAGCCCAAGATGATGCCATAATAAGTAATTTAAGATGTGCTTTGATGAATTTCTCTTACTTAGAGAAAACCCAGTGAGGCCATTTATGGATTGCCACACACAAAGGCAGGCTCTTAGCCTGCCCAACCAACATGAGAAATCCAGGAAGGTATGCAGTCCACGTAGTCAGTGTGGCTTCAATTCTGTTAGATGTGTAATTTCTAAGAAACAGCAGGCACGTCACTGCTGAGAGAGAAATAGGACATTCTTAGCGATGTTCTTCTCCTTTTGGACTTCATTCACACAAAAATCTTCTGATTCTGAAGGAAGACACATACAAAGTACACAAAAGTATCCTTAAACAGATGATCATTTTTTTCCCTTTGCTTAATGCAGTCCTTAGTATCTTTAGTACTTTTAAACCTAAGTAATCAATTATCAGCAATCTACAAGATCATGTTTCTTTTTGCAGTATAGGTGGCTATGTAGATTGTGTGCTACTCCATTGGCATTGCTAAGGGGAAAGGAGAGAGGGTGTAGCTGCAGACTAATGCTGAAATTGCACCAGCTTTTGGGCACTGTGTTTGTACAACTGTGGAAGTAGCTCCTCGAGTTTCCACTGTACTTCTTGCAGTGGTTTATGCGTTCAGGACAAATACTGCTGGCAGATCAAGGGCTTGCTTTGTGTTTGAAAGAAAATCAAACAGAACTATCAGAGCACTGAGAACATCAGCTGGACTTTCCCCCCCCCCTCTAATAATCCGAAGGAATCATTAAAATCCACAAGATATCTTTGTCTTCTTCAGATTTGAAAGTGGTATATTTGCCGTGCTCATCTGGTAAGACTCTGCTGTGGAAGCAGTGCAGGAATTCCTTGTGTTGGCAGGAATGATAATCCTCTAAGCTCTCTGCTTCTCCATGTGCTTAAAACAGCACTTAACAAGCCACAGGAACAGGGTCTCTTCTTGTTATTATGGTTTGGTGTGACATGGCTGTTCAAAATGTGGGGGAATGCAATGTAAAGTAGGACATGTCGCTTACTGCTGCAGGCTGACAGTTTCTTAATTCTCCTTCTAACCCTCAATTTCTCCATCATTTAAGTGATGATTTTCCCCTGGGCAGCATATCAATTTGTTTTTTTAATATGCAAGGAATGTTTTTAATATACCATATTGTGCTATGCTGTCTCTTGGTCAGATTACTTAGAGATATTTCAACTACTTTGTTTTCACCTGTGTTGCCACAAAATGCTTTCCACAATATAAAGGTTGGACATAAGTCACTAGTGCACAAGGCTGGCTATAAGACTGTGCCACAAGGCCGCATGTTTGTGTCTGTTCATGGCTTCATGAAGTTAAGATCAAGAAATTTAGGTGATATTGCAAGGAAGACTATACACATACAAATAATGTTTAAAAAAAGCAACAATAAAATCACCACCAACAAACCAAATTGATAAACTGTTGATTTCAAAGGCATGTATTTGGCAAAGAAACAGTAATCAGAACAAATGAAAATGCAGACTTCAGAATCCTTTTTCTCCTTTTTCCCTTATACATACTTAGTTGGTTGGATTCAGTGACTTGCCTCATACATCTCCTGTTGTGACCACATGACACCATACTCACTCACTTTCTTGTGCTTAGCCTCAAAATGTGTCCATGTGTAAAAACATTTTGCTCCTGAGACAAAAGTGCTCTGAATGGTGAGCATATTTGGAAGCTCAGGAAACCCAGATCTGGCTGTTATTTCTATAACATTCCCTAATTCTGAGAAGAAGTTTCTCAGTTTCCTAATCTAAATAATACAGGAAGTATCCACCTCTTTTGAAGATGGGTAGTGGAAGTGATTTGGCTGAAGGGAACAGATTTCTGTACAGCAATAACAGCATTGCTTGCATTAAAAAAAAAATTAAAAAAAATTATTGTATTGTATGATATTCTATAGGGACCCAAATGACTGAAGACATACTTTCCAAAAATATTCCCATGATACCTGGAAAGTCCATAGTCCTTGTAACACTAGTATGCACAGAAGTTGCACTGATGCACAGAGTTGAGCTGGTCACACTGTTACTCTTATGGACTTTAATACTTAAGAGGTATTTCATGGAGTGCCAGTAATACAAATCTTACAAAGTTTCAACTCAAGGATGTGTAAAAATGAAATATTTCTACTCAATAACATGGGTATCTGTGTGTATTCAGGACAGATTTGTTACTCAGTTCCTTTATTTTCTTATTTTCCAGGTTTTCTAGGGTGTTTGTATTTCTATAGATATGACATATGTTGAGGACTTCTCTTAAAATATACAGTATCTAACAACTTGATATTTTTTATATTTTATTCTGATTCTAAATCTCTCCTGTCTTCTCTTTGTATACCTACCCTTTGGAGGCAACATTCTGAATTTCAAGGAGCATTTCTTAGAAATACAAGTTTAAGAAAGTGGACTATTTATTAGAAATACTACACTTCTTGGATTTTATAATCATGATATTTGTGGGCATCAAACCTGCACAGATACTTTTTCTGTTTTAAAACATCTCAAACAAGGTAAATTGAAGTCAACTTTCCATATATTTCATGCTGTCAAGCCACTGAACATGTAATGTCAGAATTATCCTGTAAAAGTTGTCTTAAAAGACAATGTGGCTTGCTTAGACAACAGACTTGTTTGGAAAAGTGAAATTGCTGTAGATAGTTTATTAAAATTCTAATCAGGAAGGAGCACAAAGTATATGGCTACAGAGCTAGTATGTGGTTTGGGACTGAGAGTGCCACACGTGGTAATTAACTTCAATGCTTGTAACTCTCTACTATTAACTGTCACAAAATACTGTGAAGTTGGAGCTTTTCAAATTGATGCCTTTTCTGCATGAAGGGACAAAAACCCAAAAATCCCTACCCACCTTTCACAGTGGAAAGAATATAAGAAACCAGAATTCCTGTCTTCAATGCAGTGTATGTTGTAGCATCTGTAATGTGCTGCATTCAGGAATGTGTTACCTCTATAAAATTTGGAATGTGGCTAGGATCTTTCAGTCCTTGAAGTGTGACAGACCATTACCTTATTCAGTGGCTGGAATTTGCTGTTGATGGAAAACACAGAGCTGCATCACTACTCACTCTCCTGAAATTAAAATTTTGTAGGTATAGAGAAATGAGTCTGTGCAAATGCTGCAGACCTGAAGCCTTCGTACAGAGATCACTGACACATCTAGGACTAATGGAAGTCACACTTGAACTTCAGATAAAGCTGAGAAGTTTCAGGATGATTGGACTTTTCCCTAGGTTCCTCCATGGTATTATATCAGTGCTTGACAGACTTCATCATCTGCACACTGTGGAACCCTTCTGCTGAGTATCCTCAGATAAAATAACCCAGGTCTAGCAGTCCACATGGCACACAGGAAATGAGAAACCAGATCCTCCTGACTTGCAGGAGTGTATCCTCCATACGCTTTTTTTTAAAGTCACCAAAACTTAGACTGGAAATTTTAAAGGTAATAATGATACACAAAGAAACAAATATGGACTAGAAGAAAGTTTTCAGAAGTCAATTTACTTTTTTTTTATTATTATTTTTGGTTTTTTTGTCTTTCTTGAGATCTACAAACCAGTTTGCCACTACAAATTAAATGGATTCAGGTCCTCAAAGTCTTGCTGTGGCCACCTCCTTTCATCTGCTTCCCTCCACATCTAGAATTGGCTTGTTTCCTTCTAGATGTGACGGTCTTTCCTGTCAGAAAGAGATGGGTCCAATTTTCGTGCACTTGATTATTTAGTTGACAGCAGCTTCTTTGCCTTAAAAGAAAGTCTTTTGGGTTTTTTTGTTTCCTTTTTCCCCCACTATCAGACATCTGGAATTCTGGAAAAAGTTTGCTTGCTGGTGCTTCCAGTCCTGATGCAAACCTGGGCTCCCTGTACAGAGTGGGATAAAGGGTCAGAAGGGAAGAGTGATGATTACATGGCCTCACTAACCAACTATCGGGTTCGTGGACTCTGATAAAGTAAGTGAAAGTATTGTGTCCCCTTCCTGTTCTCAGCTCTGGTTTTTATCTGAATAGTTAAGCCTCTGATGTATTTTACAACAAAACTGCACAAAACCATGAGACGAGTTTAAAACGTGGCATCACGCTGTGAATAACTTCTGTGGCAGAGATGAGAGTATTCCATCTGTAGTGCTATGCAAAAGCAGCACTGCTGGTGGAAATCCAGCTATAAATTACTGTCATGCAATGTTCCAGAGGCCTTTTCTCAGAACAGAGGTGTACAGGGGACAGCTGTGTAGCAGAGACTAAAGTGTGACTCCCAAGGAGTTCTGTCTCCCAGTTAAGTGAACCAGCAAGAATAATTCAGAACTGCAAGTGTAGTTCAGTTTTAAACTGGCAAAATAAAATTATGTAGTGAGTTTATATTCTTGCATTATCTCCCCTGTAGCTCACACAATGCTTGTTCATTGACGCAGCTAAGATTGTACAAAATTTCTCTTTAGAGTCAGTATAAAATCACTGGAGGGCCATGAAGAAAAAAGAAGTAGTAATTTTTTACACCCACTTTTCTTTCTTCAGAAATGGAATTTGTCTCAAGTGAGAGAAAGGCTTCATTTAAAAATAAAAAGAAAGGAAACTGTAATGTGAGAACAAAAACTTTCAGCTGTTAGCATTTCTGTAACCTCACAAGACCAAATTTTCATGTCTTAATTTATAATCTTGGTGTAAAGAGAAAACATGGTTTCATTTTTCTTGTTTTAGACTTGAATAATGGAATGATTATATATATATATATAAATTTACTGCATTTGCATAGAAGATGTGTTGGTTTTAAGATCTGTCAGAGAGCTGCATCTCAAATTGCTTTCTGTGATCGTCTTTTGGCTGTTATTTTCTGGAGAGTTGAGGACTTCAGACTGTTTTTGAGAATTCTTATTCTAGCAAGAGGACAAATCCAGCCTGATTTAAGAAAGTGCTGTCTATTTACCATGTGCACAACTGGAAATCAGTGGCTAAATTATCCAGGGAATGTGTCAGGAAAGGCAGTCATGTCCGAGAGCACGCAGAGAAAGCTGGAGAAGTCATAAAATGGAAGGAGCTTGCAAAAAAGGAGTTGGCTTTAGTAGGTGGGAGATCCAGGGACGGTCTGAAATATGCACTATATCATACTGGCTAGTGCTGCAGTGTTCCATATTAGTCCACAAAATTTGGCATGCTGTCTCTCCCCATGATATTCACTGTTATGGAAGACGCGGCTTGTGGAGCCTGGCAGCAGAAAAGAGAGGAGCAGTTACCCAGATGACTACACACTGTTTAGAATTTCTGCATTTGGGGGATATTATGGGATTGCTAACAAATTAGTCTATTTTAATTGTAGTGGCATGTATGTATTTCCTGTCCCAACATATCCATGCTTATTCTTAGCACACCAAAAGAGTTGCAGATTTTTTTCCCCCTGAATACAAAGAACATGAAGAAAAATTATTTTCTAGACATCAAAGAAAATGAAGTCAAAATGACCAAACACAGAAGATTGAACAGAAATCTAAATATTGGCTTTTTCTGTGCCATTTAATGATATCAAGACCAACTATTAGAGAAAGCAAAAAGGGAAAAAAGAAAGGCAAGATTTCCCCAGAGTTCATATTTAATCACAGACAAAAGTAAACTGTAATTTGGACTGTAATGTGGTGAAAATAGCCTATTTGGACCTGACTACAAGGGTAATGTGATAATTCAGACTGTCATTTCAGTAAGACATATTGGGTACTTTAGTCTGCACTTGCACATGAATGATTTTTATTTCTATTGTTTCACCTTTCAGATTTCTTGTTTCTGAACATATCTAACCTTACTGAAATACAAATTTAGACACAGGAGTCTCTTAACTGCAGCTATGTTATCAGTGTAACAGAAGAAACCAACAGTTTAGAGTCAGAATTTAAATATATCAGAGAAAACTGGAGGACTGTACAGGCAGAGTGTAGTTTCTTACATAGAATATTGCCAGCACTACCAGATACCTGATGGCAAAAATGCTATGTGAGCATACTTCTCATATTTCTTCTTCCCTATTACTGAGTTTATGCAGCATAAAGCAAAAACCAAGCCAAACAAACAAACCAAGGGGTTTGGTTGCCCAAACTGAAGGGGAAGAGTTTGTACATGGCACACAAAGTGCAGGACAAAGTGTTCCACTGGTGAAGGAAAGGCACCAAATAGGTGCAAAAGGAACTTCATGAACATTGGTTGGTTTATTGACTGGGAGAGTCTAACAGTAGTCTAAATAGGAGGGAATGGACTTGGTGAAGGAAATAGCAAGATTGTACAGCTTTGCTTAGTGTAAGTTAACCTTTTTTTGGGAAACCTTAGAAAACCTGTGTGTCTGTTTGCATCTGATATCAGGAATGTAAATTCATATTCACTGCAAGATTAGGAAAAGCTATTGTGCAGATTATGGTGGGCTCTTTGAGAATAATATTGGTCCTGGGACAAAAAGCAGCTGAAATACCTGAGGCTTAGGACAAGAGCATTTCAGGGATGCTCCAAGCAGTCTGCTTCTTCATTGTTTTTTTTGTGCTAAAAAACATCTCGAGTTTTCAGAAGTCTCAGCCTCCAAGAATTCTCATTTGCATCTGTAGGAAGAGAGAAAAGTAGTTGTTTTCAATTAGAATTTTGACTTTAAATGCTTAAGCACGGATTTAAGAAACAAATGTTTTTGTCTCTTTCTTAAAAAAAAAGTCTCTCTTGTAAGCTAGTCCCAGACACCTTTGCAGCCATGGTCTCTTGGAACCTGGATGCACTTCCAGGAAATCCTGCAGCATTCCTGTTGGAAGGCTTTGCAGAAATGTCTTTCAAAGGCAAGGTTTGCTTTGAGTGTAAGGCCATATGTTTAGAGGAACTTTGGTCCAGCTTCCACTGGCATAGATGACAATTTAAGTGCTGAATTTGTCAGCTTCTCCTCCAAATCACAGTTTTTCTCCTTTTCTTGTGCATATAGGCTTTTCTTTTCTTTGGCAAGACCCAAATAAAAGGAACATACACTGGCTTCCAAACTGTGCCCTTGTTCACCTCATTCCTGTGTTTTTCAAATTCTCTTGAGTTTGTTTTGAACCTTGTAGACTCTAGTCTGCAGGTTTTCACATCCACTGGCTGAAAAGAGTTTGAGAAGGGTTACAAGCATAAAATGTTGACTGTGACAGTAGCTGAAGGACGGTCTTAATGCATGAAGGCATCGAACAAAAGGATGGAAGACTTGTGGGTAGGCACTGTTAAGTTTACTGATGGAAAAAAAACATGCATTGCTCTTGCACTGAACCAGTTGAACATGGCAATGGTAAAACATCATTAAGATCAATTTGATTTCCATGCATAACAATAACTTAAGGCTTTTTCAGATATGGCAGATCCAACTCTGTTCTGCTGTATCCACAAATAACTTTGTTGGGTTCATTTGCTTAAACTATTATAATGCTCTCTTGGTTGGGTGTGTTTATAAATCATTTGAGCAGTGCTGGTTAAACCTGAAATAACATTGATGTAAGCGACGCCTTTCACTTCAAATTGAGATAGCAAAATATGTCCAGCCTCTTGAGAGGAAATGACAAAGAGGAATGGCATACTTAAGGAAAGCTGAGCATTGCAACTCTTGGGATCACATTGAGAAACTCTTTGTAAGGCCGTGGCCTCTCACTTCATATTTTCAAGTGTCCAAACTGACTTTAATTCTGTTCAAAAGAAGGACAGTCAGACTTTTATTTTTCCTGCAAGTTTGCATTCTCATTTCTCTCACTTTCACAAAGAATGTTACCTCAGAAACATTAAATAGGAAACATGTGCTTTAGGGCTAATGGTATTGCCTCTTTGTAAGGTCAGCTCCAAAGTCTCAACATAAAGGCTTTGTTAATCTAAAGTGAAATAAAAGCAGCTGTCATAAAGCATGTGATATATAAACTCTCATTTTAAATTTTATTATATTCCTCTTATTATTTTTAATAGTCTGGATAGAGAGAGAAAAAAATATTTATTGAAAGGATAAAAAGCAGCACTCTTCTAAACTTCTCAAGAAAGCAGAGACAAATATTTTGTCACTGATAGAAAGACACTATCTTTAAGTGCCTTTTTTCCCCCTTGGTTCTCATTTCTCTTAGGTCATATATTCTGCCTACAAAAGAAAAAAGGAGTGTTGGTATTCTGTAACTGAGAACAGCAGGCAAGAAGATAAATTTTACAGCTTTTTAAACCAAAGAAAGAACATTTTGTCTTTTATTTATTCTCATTTCATGACTCCTCTACTTGAGGGTTTAATTTTGGTTGGTGGTCCCAAGGAAAGGATTTCTCCTGTGTTCCTACTTTACCTGTCTGAAAGTTGCAATCAATATTGATCAAAAATAAGTGTTGCTGTTCATGTCATGAGACCTCTGTGTCTTGATGAATACTGTTTTTTCCGTCAATGCAAATAGAAGTTGCTTCTGTCTACTACTGACCCCTCCAATCCCTACCTCATATCTCATTAAGATCAATGAAATTTGTGAGGTTAAGTTACTCCCTGCTACAAATGATCATTTGCTCTTTTTTTTGGAATAACTTTAGGTGTCATACATTGAGAGCCAAAGAAAACAGTTCAATCACAGAAGCTTCACCTTGGAAATGCACTGGGGAAAATCACTGGCCCTGCTGGGTTGCTCAACAATGGTTCCAGCCATGAAATCCATGGATTCTTACCTGCCAGGACACATGAACATCAGTTGCTAGATATGAAGAGTCATCCTCATGCTGTTCACTTTGTGATAGTATCTATACTGCTTTTACAATATTTTTAGTTATATGTAGCTGCCAAGAAAAAATGCTGCCATTAAAAAAAAAACCCATGAATCACTATGTGTGTCTGATTCTTCTCTATAAAGGTTCTTTTGCAAGGACAGGTATTAAAAATCAGGACCCACAGACAACTTGGAGGCCAAACCAGTTCAGTAAGAAAATTAGAAACTTTTTGACAAACATAACCTGCAAAACTGAAAACTAAAACTGCCTGCAAGTGTTGAGCGTGAACTTTTTCCAAGACTCTGATGACCATTTGACTATATCAAATCTCATTAGGGAAAAATGTACAGATGTGTGAGTGGTTTATAAGATGTTGGTGGAAATCTGCCTTTTCATGTATGTCAGGAAGAAAAGAATTAACTGAGGAAACCTTAAACTACATTTTCTTCACTGCCTTACTGGTTCTCATCAAAGTTATTACCTTGGAAATCAGAAAGTTTGGAAAATCTGTAGAGAAGTTTTGGGTTTTTAAAAAGGCATATGTGCATTTCTCATGTACCAATGTTTAGTTTTCTCCTCTTGGTTGTTTTCTTCCTACTGTGCAACAGATAATTTAGTTGTTGGTACAGCAACAACTTGTCTTTGATAGCTTAGTCAGCAATAAAATCTAAGGACAATTCTGGTAGAATATATAGAAAGAAATAAGAATAAAGCTTATTTAAGTAGAAAAATAAAAAGCAGTTCTATACTTTTTAGGCAGTGCAGTGCCTTCCCTCTCGGTTTCAGCTGTCTTTTCATTTTTCTAACTTCAAAATTAATTTCTGGGTTTATCATATTTAACATCTGTTTAATATATTTCATATTTTTGCTCCCCACCCTCCGCAAATCTTTCTGCATTCGTTGTGGGCATTTTTATCTAAGTGTAGTTTTATAACAGGATAAAAAGCCTTTGTTTTCAGTGTACAATTATAGGTATTCTTTATAAAGGCTATATCCATTTCATAACATACATCTTGAGATACTTCTTTTTGTGAACTTTAACTGGAATATCCTAAAATCTCTTTTATAACTCTTTCGGCTATCTTTTGTTTTTATTCTTTATTTTCTTCTCTGGAAAATCACAGTTTCTCTTTTTACAGTACTTCAAGAAATCAGAAACCTTATTAAAAACTGTCAAAATTAAAAAAGCATGTTCTGTGAAACCAGAATATCTGTATAAGTGTTTTTATTGTCCATTCTTCCTTTTACACAAGATCAAAGCATTGGGGGACAAGAAAATAGGGTGAGAAAAGTCAATTCAAGCTTGCAGAATTCATGCTCTTGCCAAATACTTATCCAGTGATTCATCAAAAATGTTTCAAAATGTAGTACTGGATTTTTAATGATTGCAGGTTTCACTGCCAGTTCTTGTAAGACATCCTGATTTTGTGCAGTGCTTTAAACAAAGGGAAAAGTCAATACATTAGCTTGCGCCATAATTCAGGGGCAACTGCAAGCCACTAATGGGATGGACATAGCTCATTATGAAGTGGTTTTTAAAGGAATGTAAATACTTTATTTGGTGGTACTAGAAAACTCGCTTTTAATTTGACTGTAGAGAAGTGTCTTGTAACTGAACCAGTTCCTGTTTCTGCTCACAGAATGAAGAGATTCCTCAAGAGCCAGATGAATTCCGAAAAGAAGTGACACAAGCATGGCAAGAGTAATTTCTCTCATTTCAATTAGCTGAAATAAAAGGTGAAATTTCAGAACTCCAAGCCATGAGATAGCAAGAAGCAGGTTACTTGTTAAAGAACACTGATGTAGTTTATAAAGGACACACAGGAGATGCAAACCAGACCCTGACCTCTGTTGGCAAATTAGTCGTTGGTTAAGCAGGACACAGTAAAAATAGAAAACAGTAGAGGAAACAAGGTAAAACAGAAGGGTATGAGTCAATATCATAGAATTTGAAGATCAAAAAAATTGTGAATGTACGCGAGGTAATATAGAACTTATCGATTAAAACTGAAACTTGTCTGCATGAAATCTATTATTTTGTTGAAATTCAACATGTACAAACTACTAATACGAAAAGGTTTGTTCCAACAATTTTGAACTACTGGGAATTGCTGCATTCCAGCTGCTGGCCTTGTTCCCTCTGTAGGTGGCTATACTTCAGGTACAGGCCTGTTCCTATTTTCTAAGGAGCAAGACTGTAAGAGGAGCTCAGTCTATGAAGAAGAGGAGAGGTCTTGAGAGGCTTAAGCTCCTGAGGCATTTTCCTGAGTGCCTTTCCATGGTGCTCTGCATTAAAGTGAAACCAGTATCTTTCAGCCTAACCACAGGTGTACTTTCCACCATGTTTCCTACCATACCATACATCAGAAACTTACTTAAAAAAAAAAAAAAAAGAAAAAAAAGTAGGAACTGCAGAATTAATGTACAACCATATAACCCATATATTAATGACATCAGCATATAGATAGCAGGAAAAGAGAAGCAGATGCTAAGAGGTAACTCTAGAAACTCAATTTTAAGGAGCAGAACTGCTACCAAAGATAAGTTTTGCTGACAAAGCATAGTATGCCTGCTATTCAAGCTGCATAGCATGTGTCCATATGAACAGCTTACCCTAAAATTTATTTTAAGACCGATCCACGACCTTCTTTTCATATGACATTCTTAAAAGAGAGAATGCATAGTTCAGTGCAATGAACTGTAGTGTACAACCACATATAACCACAAAGGTTATGGATATACTAATGAAGGTATAAAATAGAGAACAAAGTTGGAATGAAATGCATGGGAAAACTTTGGCTCTCACACTACACAGAAAAAGGCAGGCAGATTTGTCTCTTGTGAAACATGAAGGAAAACACGTAACTAAAATTTTAAACATACAAGTTTTTTGGCTTCTCTTCCTTCCAGGATTACTGAGGTAATAAAGATGGGATTCTACTTGTACTTTTAGAAATGTTATTAATGGCATTCCTGATTGCCAATGGAAATACCTTTGCTGACTCCTGATGGACTGTATTGATTTCTTCTGGAGCTGTAAAACAGTGATTGTTCCAAATAATCTTAAAGATGCCCCTTCTCAGTTACTCCAGGAGACAACTTCCAGCAAAAAAATCCATCAAGCTTAACACATGTAAGCAAGGAGAAGTGTCCAGCCTTTCTAACAGGAACAGCAGAGAAATGGGCACATGCTGCTCCACAGCGCTCACACCCTTCTCTAGTGCTGTGCTGCTTTGGCAGTGTTTTCATGCTCATCATACAGCAGCAAAGAACATTTAAACATAGAACCTTCACCCTGTTGTTGAAAGCATCACTGACAACAAAATATGCATTTTAAGGAATTGTCAGATTCTTACTTGACCATAGTTTTCCACATCAGAAAGTAGGGGAGAGTATAAGAAAAGTGGCTCAGACTAAGCTGAATAGGAATTAGAGTGCAAGAAGAAGCAAAATAAATAGCTAAACAGCTTTTCTCTCTTGCACAAATCTGTAAAACTGAACAGTGGAGAGACAATAGAAGAGAAGATTTGCTGGAGAAAGGAACCTGAAGCCCAAAAGGAGATCTATAGCCTTCTTGCAATGTTTTTCTATAGATTACACATCAAGTGATTTCAAGGGAAGGTGTTAGAGTTTAGAAATCTGTGAGGAAAGTCCTCCTCTCTTCACTTTGAAAATAGAGGGTTTTCCAAATACTCTAGCAAATAAAACAATGGAAAGAAAATACCTGGTTTGTTTTGAGACATGCAAAGCATTTATGGCAGCTGTAAAGCATTGTTGATATGACGCTGTTATCTTTTTGAGCCAGCAAAATATGGCTTAGTGGTGATGTAGACTTTGATCCTTACCACCTGTGTTACACAGGTGAAGGAATCCAAATGGGGCTGCTGATGGCATGCCATTAGAAGGTTTTGCTTTGTTTTTTGAGGGTGGGTGTTGGTGAGCATGGATCTGCTATGTGCAGGTTGTTTTTTCTCTGAAGAACTACAGTAGTGCTTGATGTACAGTTATTTTAATTCTTTTACATTGCAAAACAGAAAGAGAAGCTCACTTCTGATGAGCAGGAGTCTCTGGTTTTCTGTAATGAATAATGGAGGTGAGTGGCTGGGTGCTGAAACAAAGTTGCTGTTGGGGTGTGGAAATTATTTATTAAGAAACAGAATAAAGGAGTGTTCTAGATGTAAGCTGGGAAATAAGAGAGGACAGCTTGGCACAGTGGTGAAGTGGTGGAGTTTCACAGGTTAAATGGAAGATATCTGAATGAAATCCTGTTTGCTTCTTAGAGATGCACAAAAAGATGTGGTTCCCCATAAATATACTGGTATTTTATGGTAGTTGTTGCCTGTGGAAGAGGCATTTGTCCATTTATCTTAATATATCACTGCCTTTTTGCTTCTCTGTTGGATGAATTGAAATTTAGAGGGCTCACTCCCTTTATCAGGAGTGTCTGAGGCTCTAAATCCGATTAGAAAATAGTTTTTGGTCCAGTCTTGGGAGAGTTTAATTTGATTTATTTCTGTGCATGACTAAGAAATTCATCCACTCTCTGATTGCTACTAAATAGTTTCAGTCTCTAGAGATTTGTTCTAACTTGTGAGCTCTCTGGGGAAGCAGTTGATGACTGAATTTTCAGTTGGGCTGTTATGGAGAGATGGATATAATTTGGATATGGATCCAGTGTATATGTGCCCTGTGTTCTGGGGGAAAGCATCAGCCTCGCTGCTTCTGGAGCCTTTCTTGAAAGGCCAGTCTGTGTCAGGGCCTGGCCATAATACTGATCTGAAACCTGGCAGAGAGACTAGTTTAGATCTACATGAGGAGGAGTGGTTTGTTTGCCAAGCTCTGCTCTGAGGTAAGTTGTATGTGCTGCATGGCTTTAAGTCATACATAGTGTGTTTTGGTATGTGGACTGTCAGAAAATAAACATATGTCAGATTATCTTCCCAATATATCTAATACCTCCCCTTGAGCCTTAGTAATATAGAGATGAATCCAGTCCTGGAGACACTGAGTTGAAAGGGCTTTGTGTTCACAGGGAACTGACATACCTGAACTGTGTTTTGTATCTGCTGATGTGAAGAGAAAGCCGGTGATGATGTGGTTGAGTTGTTAGAGGAAAGTAGTTCATATCTGTTGCTCCAGTCCTCACTGTTTACCGTGGACATCTCTGGTGATGGAGGTGATGTGGCTCAAAACCAAAAAGGAACCTGGAACATGGTGTGCATGAAAGTCAGTGCTTTTCAAAGAATTACTCCTTGTCTATTCATGCTTATCTTAGAATGGCACATATAAATGTGAAATGATTAAAGTGCTGTATTTTTAAACTCCGGTATTCACTTCATTTTGAACTGATGAAAATAGGCCAACCTCGTGAGTAGTTTAATTTTTTTGCTCCTTCTCACAAAGAAGAAAGAGTTTCACCGAATTTAAAGGAAAAAGAGAAGTTTCTATGGAAAACCTGAGGCTGGACTAAATTGGTCTATTGAAATGGTCTTTATTCTGGATGAAGCTGCACCAGCTCTCAGGCCAGTGCCTGCAACTGGTGTAATGAAGGTGTGCTGGGGATTAAGGCATGGAGGTGAAGGGTGGTTCAGCTGCCTCGGTGGATCACAGTAACTCCAGGAGGCAGGGGATCAGCTGGTATCAGTTAGCCATCAGGACATATGCCTTGGCTGGCTTGGTGCCTGGCACACGCCTGTGCAGTAACAAGAGACAGGCAGGACTTAGGAGCACATTAGGAGACAATTTGACGCAGAACCGAGCAGGCAGCGCGGCAGATGAAACAGGGAGTTTTAGAGGTAGGCGTAGAGTAAATTACCAAAGCGTTTCTCTTTTCCATGTGTTTAATTTGAAGTCTGATTTCATAATAAGTGATCCCATGTGGTGCTGCCTTAAAGTAATACTTACCTATTGTAAGTATTTTAAACGTTCTGAGATGCCTGAAGTATGAAGTAGTTTTACTCTATTAGCTAGAATGTACTAATCTCACCTAACAAATTTTTTGACTGCTATTGAATATTTGAATGTCATTTCTCCTCCTTGTTCTGCTCCCTACCCATCCTGCCAGGGGCAGGGATGTTGCTGTTCCTGCAGCAACCTTGGCACAGGTACAGCTGCATCACGTATGGTTGGGTTGGTGGTGAATGGTGGTTGAATAGAATGTTTTAGCTAAATGTCTGTGTTTAGACCGTATAAATCAATGGTCTAGTATAGGAATATAGTGAGTAACTTTCTCCCCAGTTCAGCTGTAGGTTGTAGGAAAAGCATTACTACAAGGGTGGTAACTTCTTTCTTTTTTCTTTTTTTCTTTCTTATTTCTTATTTCTTTTTTCTTTTTTCTTTTTTCTTGTCTTTCTTTTCTCCTCTTTTTTCTTTTTCTCTTTTTTTCCTCCTCTTTTTTTTCTTTTTCTCTTTTTTTTTTTCTCTTTTTCTTCCATCAGAAGAATGATAAACATAGTGACAGTTTTCTTTCACAAGATAATCTGGCTTGACTCTTAAAAACAGTCTTGAAATCTCACTCAGTTGATTATACTCATTTTGATGATGTGAAACAAAAGAAACAATGTTCCGTGCTTGTAGGTTTTGTTGCAAAGAACAGCACTGAGAATCTGAGGAATGCAGGAGTTTTCCAATAAAAACATCACAGTAATTGCTTTAAAGGAATGATTCATACATGTAATCTTTCAAATATGCTGGCATGGACTTTGTTAGAACAGATAAACTTGGCTAGTGGGATAGATGCTGTTCTTCAGAAATGATACCTAATGATAATAAAGATATCTTGTCTGCTCTCAAAGCAAGGTAGGGCCAAGTAAGGCTGAATCCTGGACATGAAACTTTCTGGACACAAAGGTGTGCAGAAGCAGATGCTTTTAATTTTGAGAGATGCTGCACTGGTAGAAGTGATCTCTGTAATTACCATCATGATCCTGACAATCTGGTGACACTGATATAAATCATTCAGGTTGAAAAGGTCCTTAGGAGGCTGTCCAACAATGAGTTCAGATACAGTCTGAAGTTCCCTAATTAGGGAAGCTTTATAATTTCACTAGAAAATTTATAATTCTCTGGGTGGAACAGCCACAGGTACTGTTAGCCTTCATTGGTGCCAGGTCACAAGTCACCAATGGTTGGACTCCTGTCCACCAAGACCCCAGAGTCTTTTCAGTGGGGCTGCTCACTCACAGGGCCTGTACAGCTCTTTCCTTGTAAGAAGAGAACCAGGTTGCTTGAGAGATGAAGTTCCTGCTCTAACACCCCCAGCTGAGCTGTGATTTGCATTAGTCTGCTATTGCTGCATGTTGGTCAAGAAGGTGCCATGTCCACTACCAAAAGGATTGGTTTTAGGTCAGAAGCAATGTCTGTATAGCCTAAGAAAACATGAATAAAGTGCAGATAATCTTGGGGAATACTCTGAAACTTTCTAAATGAAGAGCAAAAATGCAAGATCAGTTTGACTGGCGTCTCCATGCTACTTTTAGTAGTAAATATTTTTCTCAGTTTTCAATGAACAGCTCTTGATCAGTAGTAACCCTGCTGAAGTAATATCACACTTGGGTGTTTGAACTTATTTAGAACCTTTTTCACCCTACCTTTTTTTTTTTATGTTAATGTTTTACCCTTAGTTCTTTAAGACTTATGGTTATGAGATTCTCTGCATCTTAACTAATATAATTAAAATTTTCATTTGGATATGGTATTACTCACCAAAATTGATCATGAAAGGAGACATACTTGCACCGAAGAAAAAATAAATAAGCACTTAATTAATCCTAGGATCAGAATGTTGGCAAACAGTGTATAATAATAATAACTAGTTATTCTATACACTCATACTTGCATACTATTGTACTATGTTCTGTGACCTGTTCTATGCATAAAATCATTCAGCAATAGATGATGAGCTTCACACTTTGTGTTACTACAGGGTACAGCATCTGATGGCCACCAAGTGAAGTTGAAATGCCATCAAAATGCAGCCATCCATTTTTTTGTTTGTCACATGCATCAAGTGATGCTTTAATTGTGGAAATTGTTTTGGGTTTTTCCTTTCTTCCGCTTTATTTTTAAGTAGTACAAAAACTATGCTATTTTATCTTCCTGTCTCTTTTAGGAATCTCTTTAATGTAAATTCTAATATGTATTTCTTGATTAGCTCTTCATACTGCTGGACAGGTGTAAGCTCCAGGAAAAACCAGGAATCTTTCTGACTTCTACTTTGTGTATGACTGTATAGAAATATTGAGGTGGTAAGGGCTTACAGTTGTTTACAGGCACCTTCTGCCTGTGAAACAGTGATAATATTCAATTTCTTTGAAACAAGAAAAAGAATTTTTAAAAAGTGTTCTTCTTGGTTGGTTCCTTTCTTGTAGTATTGAGAGCAGCTTATGAGCTTCAGTCTTCAGTTTGGGCCACTGAAAAAATTCATAGCCATACACATAACGCATATGGAAAACTGACACCTTTGAGGACTTTTTTCAATTAAAAAGTAGAAAGCATTACAAAATTGTCTCCTTTCAAGGTTCTACAGAAGGCCCAGATATGATAAAATCAATTATACCTGCATTTTCCTGGTTCTCAAGTACTTATGAAAGTGTGTTTAGCAAAGGTAGTTGACTTCTGGTCCTCTCTGCATATGGATCCAGACCTAATTTCCCAAATCTGTTCTTGGTCTTCTCTTTTCCTCTCTAGGTTTATGTTTTGCTCTAGGTGGTGTTGATTTAGCGAGACACAGCAAATGGTCCTACTGCTGGTAGAGGGGGCAGCTTAGCTCAATGCTTATCCTGTCAATAGAAAGCTATACTTTGCTTTTATTGGAGGATTCCTCATAGTGAATCCCAAAACATATCCTGAGTCTTTACAAACAAGACATCTATATGGATACCTCATGGCTGTGATACAAGCTGAAGGATATCTTTATCTACAGAGAATAAATTCTTTCTGAAAGAATGTGCTTCTAGGTTATAGCTTTGACTTTGTCCCTTAAAAAGTAAATATTTGCTGGTTACAACACACTAAATTGTACCAGTTTTTTTGAGTTTTTTTAATGTTTTATTATGAATTGGTATTTAGAATGACTTCCAGCCTTTTTAAAATGGTAGAGAATGTATTTCTTCTTACACCTTTTTGTGACCAAGTGCTTTGTATGGTGGATTAGTTTTGGAAACAGCTGCTATTACTACTTTAGGCGTACCATAGTAGAGTAGTTCAAATAAGGGAGAGTTTCCTGTGACCGCTGTGAACTAACTGCTAATTCTTTATTCATGCAAGTGCTAATTAATACTTCCTCAGTCCTTGCAGTTCCCTGCTCTATGAATAATTAAAGAACTTCAATGGCTCTCTAAATTGGCTAAAAGAATGCTGGGAAAAAACGCCCTGTGTCAAAATCTGCTGTTCACTGGATTGTCTTTGTCTCCATTTGACATTGTTTTACGTTGTTTTATAGCGATCCAAATAGATAGTTGGTGTTTAGAGAGGGAGAAGTAATGGGAAAGGTTAACATGACTTTAGTACTCAGAAAAACAAGTTTAAACATTTGTTCCAGCTCTGCAATTACAATTCTGCATTCCAACAAACTGGACAATAACATTTTCCTTATGCTCTTTTTGAGTAACAAATTCTATTAGATCTTCGTTTTATTTTTATTTTTAATTTCTAAATATACACAGGAGAATTTTTAAGATATTTGTCTAGTTAACTTATTAAGAAAAGGTTGGTGGGAGTGGAGGAGAAGAAAGTAAAAAAGCACTAAGCCATCACCACCCCCACGCTCTTCTGAACTGCCCATGCCTTTGTTTGTATTGCATAATAAAAACAGAATGTTGGCTTTTTATAAGAAATTAAGAAAGCAATCAATGCATAATATGATAATTTTCCTTCAGGCATGTTGATAAATGCCTTAAGAATGGCTGAAATACAATGTTATTCTTGGAAAGCAAACAAAAGATCAGTCCTCTCTTACTACAGAGGGCCGATGCAGTCACTTGCTGAACAAGGGGGAGTGAGGATTTTTGTAAATTTTGGCTTCACTAAAGAGCAGTCTATGCAGCTGGGAAGTAGAATAGGACTGTGACAGCCTCATGAATACAATGTGAGACTGAGAATTATAGAGCTGGTGCTGCCACAAACAAGACACATAGGAGGGGGACTGTGATTTGCTAGCTGGCCAGACTGGCTCCAGAGCACTTTGGGGTTTAATATGGGGTAGATTGAAAGTCCTGGCAGGCAAAAAATGCATTAGCAGATGTGTTAGCATGTCCTAATGGGAGTGTGGGTAACAGTTGCATCCACTCCTTCTCAGACCACAAATTACATTTGTTTAGTAATAATTCAGAGGAGGGGATAAATTCCCAAGCCCATACGCTCTTCTTTCTTTTGTATTTTATTTGTAGAATAACTGAAGCAGCCAAACCTCACCCCCAGAAATGTACATGCATCCATTTCCTGAGAAATGTTATATAATTGGAAGGAAAAGGAGCTGATCATTCTTGAATTTGATGAGTGATTGGTGAATCCAAGTCTGGCCACCATTATGTCTTTAAGTCACTGAATTTCAAATAAAGAAGAGCCTCTAAACTGTGCCAGCTGCAATATAAAGTTGTCTTACCAGTATAGCTGCTAACCTGAAATATCTTAAGGAACTTAATATTTATATTTTTTAAAGCAATAGAAGAGTTGTAAGAGTGTGTTCTTAGCACAGATACAATAGGCTACCAAGTGATTTCTGAGGAAAAGTTGCTTTTAAACGTTTTCTGTGAACTGGTGTATAATGATAGTTTTGTAATTAATAGATTAATTAGATTTTTTTTATCAGAGCAAAAAATGCTTTTCTGTTTCATTTTGTTTCTTCTATTAAGGAAGAGAGATGGATTAAACTGGATGGATGTTTGTTGGCTCAGCAAAGCACTGCCAGCCAATGAGCCAACATTTAGGGAAGCAAACTGAAACTGAACAGGGAAGTTGCAGGCAGTAGAAAGCAGCATCCCATTAATGTAGCAGTCATTTAGCTAGGCTGACATAGGAACCAATTTGAAAGGGTGCAGCATAAGTACAGACATACTTGTCCTAGTTTAGGGATTCACCCTAGGATAATATTTTAGTATTTTAATGTCTCTTTCACCTGGGAACCTCAAAAGAGCAATGAGCTCTTCCAGTATTTTCATCTTTTATGGCAGTATTAGGAACCAGAGTGGAATAGTTATTGCTTGATCTGTCTAAAAGCCAGAAGAGAGTAGTGCTGGTATATGACAGGAATAATTCCCGAACTTCCATCAAATTCCTGGTCATTGCCACTATCAAATTCTTTGTGTCTCTGCATGTATTTTGAACAAAACATTGATAGTGACAACAGAAAGATGAAAATTGGAACAGCCATAGCCCCAGTGCTGATCGACCCCCTTCATTTGCATTGGCTGCATCCCGGCCACAGGTGGGATTTCTTGACAGAAAGAAGAGTAGCTCCTGGAAGAAAAGGATAACAGCCTGTGAAGGAGATGTTTGGAGTTGCTGTAGAAATGATGACCAAAGCTGTTTCAAGCAAACTGGTGTAGTAGGAGCACATAGATGAACTGTACCATAAAAATAAGGCCTTGGTGACCTCCCGTCTTCCCCTCATGCAAGCACAAGGTGTTAATTAGAAAAATCAGTAAGATTCATAATGTAATTAAAGCAACTTGATGTCAGATTAAATGTTTACTATCATAAAGAACCTCAAACATCAACACTGGGAATAATATTTTTTCTTTATGTTGCTAATGAGACAGGTTTAAAAATTAATATAGAATTTAACTGTGGTGGTTGTCCAGTGTCAACTACAGCTCATTTAGGCTGTTTAGTGGTATGTCCAAAAGAACTGCTTTAGCAGATTTTTTTAACCTGCTAGTGAAAAATGTTGAAGTAGTATCCTAAATTCTCTTGCCAATTCCTAGAAATTGTTGTAGCTACTCGTATCCAAGTTTCCCAAGAAATGTTTGTTGCAAGTAATGTTAAACAAGGGAGATATAGACACTAGGAGCTTCATCTGAGTTTGGAAAAAACCAAAAACAATGAACCAAACAAAATTACCACTAAAACTACATTTTGATTTCCAAAAGCATGAAATATTTCATCTTACTCAGGAGAAGAAAAAAGCTAGATGCCAGCTGATTCCAAAATGACTGTCACAAAGACTTGAGGTTTAGCGAATATACTGGGTGTTTTCAGTTATGCCTTTGAGGTTCACCCACTAACAGTAGTTCTGAAAAATGTCTTTAAAGTCTGCATCTTGTTCTTTTGATGGATGACCAGAATCTCCTGCTCATGCCCCAGTGTAGTGCAACATAAACTGCAGCTAAAGCAGAGAAGGGGGAAATTAGAGGAGAATGCCTGAAGAAACTTCAAATGTCCTTGCTTTGATGTATTTCACAATCTTAGCATGATTTCATAGCTGGCAGTATACAATATATACAATACTCAGAGAGCTGACACAGCATGACAGCCTGAAACAGCAGTATGTATTATAAATCAAGTGAAAAGTGAACTAAATATGTCAGGTATAACTGCAATGCTCTAACAAAGTTGTTTTGAAAGTGTTGATTGTGGGTCTATTGTTTTGAACTGACCTGTTATGGCTTTTTATTTCTGAAGAAGGTATTACATCCCTGTGATGTCTGGAAAGTATTTGAGCATTTTCATTCTCAGATTATAGCAAAGAATAAATAAAAGTTATGTTGTTTTTCTGTATAGTGTGTGTACCTTGTAATTAGATCTAAGAGTAACTGGATACCTCGTTAGATGAACTTGCTGTGAATAGAGATTGTAAAACAACCTAAATATTCAAGGGAGAACAGCAGTGAGCTGAAATGCATCTTGCAAAATAAAAAAAGTGAGGATTGCCATGAAATGAGTATTAAACAAGTGCTTTAGTACCACTTCAAAGGCTTCTTTCAGGTATACGTTGCTGTGATGGATGCTTCCACCAGAGTTTTGCTAACAAAGTTACTCATCAGTGGGCACTAGTAATGACTTGAATTTATTATATAGACACCTAATCTTGGGATGGTATTGGACACTTGCGCATCAGAGGCTGTTTTCTGCCATTGGTAAACCTGGGCTGGTCATGAAAAGTGCTTAGAAAGATTTATTCACAACTTGCCTGAAGGGGGAAGCACAGACAAAGGCGTCACTGTGTCCCAGAATTCAACAGATCTTTTCAGAGTTCAGGGCTTCTGAAATTCACTCTTGTCACATCATAGAGATTTTGGGGGTTTTTTTGTACTTAGATCTGATTGCTTCAGTGACAAAAATGTTGGTGTTTTAACCACATTTTTAAAAATTATTGCAAACACTGGAGAACTGACATTCTTAAAATGTCAAGAAGCAGCCTCTTGACAATCAGTGGCAATTGCTACAAAATCTATTTGCTTGCTTGTGTGCAACAGGATGTATTCTGGGAACAACTTTGGAGGTGAAATGAGAAGAAAAGCAGTCATTTGACCAGCAGAATTATTATTTGGAATACGAGGTGGATGACTGTTTTGTTCTTCTTGCTTTCACATGAAGTAGAAAATACAACTTCATTTGGCAACTTTAGAAATCTGATCCATGATTCCTCTAGTTTCTTTTTCACTTTTGTAGGTGCGTGCACCTACAAAAGTGAAAATGGGTGTTGGCAACCTAACCACCAAATAGAGTGCACAGCTAGTGGCAGAGGAAAAGTAAGGTCTGTCCTGGTGACTAAAATGGGTACTTCCTTTATACTGAACAATAAAGGACCAAGATCTCTACTGGTTTTACTCCACAGACAATAGTTCTGTTTCATCTGTAGAGAACTGTAGCAGTAGGCAAGGCCAAGGGCATCCTGGCTTGGATCAGCAATGGTGTGGCCAGCAGGAGCAGGGCAGGGATTGTCCCCTGTACTCGGCACTGGTGAGGCCTCACCTCGAGAGCTGTGTCCAGTTCTGGGCCACTCACTATAAGGAAGGCATTGCAGTGCTGGAGCGTGTCCAGAGAAGGGCAACAGAGCTGGGGAATGGTCTGGAACACAAATCCTGTGAGGAGTGGCTGGGGGGTGTTCAGCCTGGAGCAAAGGAGACTCAGGTGAGACCTCATCGCTCCCTACAGTGACCCGAGAGGAGGGTGAAGCCAGGTGGAGCTCAGCCTCTCTCCCCAACGAGTAAGTGGCAGAATGAGAGGAAATCTCCTCAAGTTGCACTAGGGAATGCTTAGACTGGGTACTAGGAAAAAATTCTTTCCCAAAATGGGAACAGACGTTGGAACAGGCTGCCCAGGTGGAGTCACCACCCCTGGACATATTTAAAAGATGTGTAGAGGCAGCACCTGGCGACATGGCAGTACTCAGTTAATGGCTGTACTCGATGATCCTGAAGATTTTTCCAGCCTAAATGATCCTACTTTTGCTTCATGAAGGAATGAGCGGTCCTGAAACAGAACAATACAGTGACCAGCACAAAGGATGAGAAGTGATCTCAGAGGCAGATCTGCTATTGCACTGTAAAGCTGGAATCCCTTTTTTGTTGAAAGATTATGATGCTGTCTGTTACCTCTTACAGTAGTACTTACAGTTTGATTTTCAGTTTCTGAGCCAAGTATCTGTTGTCGGAAGCATTCATGACAAAGGTAAAAGAATGAAGGATTTTGCCAAACAAACAGTAGAAAATGAAAGGCTATCCATGTTCTTTGTTGTTCCAGATGAATATTATATTAAAGACATGCCTAGGTAACATGGTTAAACTTGGTTTGGGTATTTTTTTTTTATTTGAAGTGTATTGCATTTATAATACAGCTTTTTAAATTTGCAGGTCACACTCTATTGTCATTGTTTGAGAAACAGCATATGGTAATTTGAAACAACTATATATAATAACCTGAATGTAGCCTTCAGTTCCCTTACATGACATCATAATGAATTACAGTATTATACTGACAGTGGGGGTGGTACTGAGAGATGCAATGTTGAGCAGTGAGCTTTCTCTCTCAGTTGTCATCTTACCCATTTTATTTGTAGTTCTAAATTTATAGCAAAGATAGGGTAAATAGTATTAAGGTAAAAATGTGGCCAGCTGTACAAACACTGAAGCCTAATACATGTGAGCATGGGCAGGCAGAGGAGAGTCTAGGTCTTTATCTAAGACTGTCATCCAAAGCAACCCTTGATGGAACTGAGTGAGACATGGCTTCCTCATTCCTGCTTTTGCCATAGGACTTAAAACTCAATTGTTTAGATAATAGAAACTGATGGGAAGCTAACATCTGAGAATATAGTAAATAATTTAAGGGGTCTGACATGGATTTAGTGTGCAGAAATTTAATTTTTAGCACAGATTCTTTGGATTCATGCCTTGTCTTGATAGTATTCATACTTAAACCTATTTCTCATAAATTGCCATCTCTTCCTTTCTAAAAGTTTAAGGCAAATTTAAATAAACCTAACCAATGCAGGCCAGTTTGCAGTTCTTGTAACATCATGCATGTACAATACTACTTTAGAATTTACAAACTAAATCGACAGCCTTTGAGAAAAAAAAAATCTTGATAAATTAGCAAGAAAACAAACTAACTATCCTATTTAAACATACTCTGTTACCTCATGGACACTGATGTAAAATGTTTTTTCTGAGTAAGAGCAGACAGAATGAGCTCAAATGAGTGGAAAAAAATTTTGGTTATTTCATGATTATTATTATTTTGGATTGAGCCCAAGAGGAATTCTTAAGAAAGTGTTACATCACCTGACACAGGTGTGTGATGACTGCAAAATAATTAGAGAAGAGATTAATAAAGAGCATTTGTGCTACAAATTAATCAAATGTCAGGATCCAGACTAGAGGAGTGGGGAAGATTGTTCACATGTACTCAGAGAACTGTGTCAAATGTAGTTTATAACTATCTTTGTGGACAGCTCTCTTGGTTTGAAAAGACAGGTGTCTGCTAAGGAGGTTGCTAAAGAAACCTCCCTTGAAATGGAAAAATGTAAACCACCCTCCCTGCTCTGAATTATTATATTCTTGAAATCAAGGGGCTCTCAGGCAAAGATATAGGAATAGGAACAGTTCTTTACTAGGAAAATTAAAATAAAAATGCAGTAGTACAAAGAAACAAACCCACTGAGTCAGAATACAACCTGACACCATGGTCAGGGTGTTGGTAGCAGTCTGTTTAAGTGGTGGCTGTAGCCCTCCTGAAGTGATAGATGTGGCTCTGTTGAAGCAATGATCCCATAGAACGGTGCAGTTTTCTTCTGAAGGTCTGGTGGTGATGTAGAACAGTCTGGTCTTCTGGGAATCCAGTGGAGAAAGGCTGCCTGTGGTGTTCTGAGTCTCAGATTATATCCAGGTAGGAATGCTTGGCTCCTCCCCCTGGGTGTAGCATCTCACAATGGGATGATGTAATTTTATCAGTCATGCAGTGAGACTCAATGGATCATTAACAGAAGAGATCCCCCTGGAGGGAGGATGGGTCATGGAAGAGATAAAGAACAGTGCCCCACCTGGTTTTAACAGATGGTAATAGAATACTTACTTTTGATTGCATCTTGCATTGCAACCAAGACAGCAGCAAAGAGATGGCTCCATTTTAAGTGATGTGTGTGATATCTGGACAGATTGTTGAGCAGATGGTGCTAGTGTGAGATGCTGTACTTCTGCCAAAGCATTAGTTGGTGTGAATGGCATGCTGGCAGAGACGGTGTGTTGTGACCTGGCTACTAGAGAAGGCAGTGATGTGAAAACTCGGTTTGGAAAGAGGGAACATTTGAGCCCCTCTGAAAAGTTTGTGTAAAACTCAAATTAAAATACTCAGCAAATTTGGATACTCTTTACTGTTAGATTCCAGCCATCACCATAACTGGTTTGTTTTATATACCTAAAATGTCTTGTAGCATTTCATATGGCTGTTCAGTGTATGTGCTTTTAGTTCATACCATGCTGCTGCTAAAACAGCCAAGGGTTGCTTTTCCTCTTGATTTCCTCCTCTCCCCATGCTCCTTTCTGTGTGGTGTCTTAATCCTATGCTCTTTCATTATCAAAATGTAAAATCTCTGCTGGAAGAAAACATGCTGAAAATTTGAATGGTGCATTGTCTCGCCCCACATGCAGTGTTTGGCAGCCTCAGAGTGACTGTAATCACAGCTGCTTTCAAACCTGCTTGCTGTCAGAGGATCTCCCACAGGCCCTTGTGAAAACCAACATTAAGATCAGAGCTGGAGTTATAAACTTCTGTCTTCCATGGTTATAGACATCCCAAAAACTACTCAAAGGTGTGCTTAAACTGCAGCCAAAATCATCGCTTCTCAGTTTGAGTTGCAGAGGTGAAAAAACCCCAAACCTTTCTCTTGACACCATTAAAGGGTCAGTGTTGAAGAAATATGGAGTGTAGTGATTTACTTACTATGTTTAATATCTGTCTTCAAAATTCTTCTTGTGGGCAATTATTGATCCACAGCTAAGACCCTTTCTCAGTATGTTCAATAAAAGAATTTTTTTTGGAGGGGGGAAGGTTACAGGTTTCTGTCTGTAGATGTTGAACCCTCTGTTCCCATCCTCACACTTGCAGAATTATCAGTGTTGTGTTGTCACCATTTCATAATTTTTCCCCACCGGAATGTCATGATCAAACCCATGGATAAGTGAGACTCTTGCAACACATTGAAAATACAAATCAAACAGTTACTCCTTCTAAAGAGCTTGTGAAGTTCAGACTGGATCTTGGGAAATCCACACAAAAGTTCCTTTTTTTTTAATGGATTTAGTTTTATAGTTATTTTCTTTAAATAAATAAATTTTAAAAAACTAATGAAAAGAGATCTCACTTTTTTTACAACTGGTTTAATCCCACTGCTAGAGAGGATGTAATCCAGATGACATTCTCAGGGTATAGTAAAGACTTTTGCCAATATTCCTATATTGCTGAAAGATTTGCCAGGCAGCATTCCTAGCTGAGACAAAACGCATCACTATTAGTTTTACGTCTAGTTTCCACCCCAAAGCCTCCTTTCTTAAATCTTTTGAGAATCAAAAACACAGCAGAAGTTCAAGTGAAGACCTTCAAAGTAATTCCCCTTAGTTTAAAAGGTAGCTTTACAAGGTTTTGGTAAAGTAATTAACTGAAACTTGACATGATATACCTTATTTTGATTTAGTAGTGTAATGATGTGGTGATAGAGTACTGCTGCCTACCCAAGATGTACCTTTAGGAGAATTACAGGAGTCTTGATTTGAAGAAATGAAAGTTGTTCCAGTTTGACATCTAATAACGTAGATTTTGAATAGCTGAACTTATGTCTTCATATAGAGTTACTCTTTTTCTTTTAAACAAATATTTTTCACGTATTTTATTTTTTGGCATTATTTGTTTTACAGATTATTCTAGAGGTTAAGAGGGCCTTGTGGCTTCAGAAAATTCTACCAAATGTTGCATCTTTCAAAAATTCACACTTTCTGAATCCTTTTTATGGTTGTATGACCTCTTTAAAATATTGGGATTAGTGTCTAGCTACTGCTCATAAATCACACTTTCCCCATCAGGCATATCTCTGCTTACATTTTATTTATTCATCCTGCAGTGTTACTAAATAGTAGTAACACACTGAAAATGTATCCTGCTAAACCTTTGTTTGTGTAAACTTATTTGAAACATAGACTTTAGAGTACTTGAGTAAAATGTGAATTAATATATAGCAAATTCCAGTTTCTTACCAAATCCTTTGCTTTGAAATGCCTTCAGCATTTAAAAAAAAAACCCAGCCGAAAAAAAAAGTTTCTGATATCATTCAGCTAAAAATGATTAATTTTTTTTTCTGTTCCCTGTGGGAATGCACAGCTGAAAGGCTCCTGTTCTAGCTCCCTGCTGGCATAACAGCTGACACACCTACACTAACAACAGCAGAGACTCATCCAGCATCTCTTCCCAAGAGGAACTAGTCTTTCTAGATGTTGTCTGAGCACCCTTGGATACTGTGCTTTAAATCACTGATTTTATTTCATTCATATTCGTTGCTGTGGGTATTTGCTTTCTCCCATTGCACAGGTTTCTGTCCTGAGAGGTAATCCCTTGGTCAGAAATTCATAAAAGGAGCATTCACATGAAGGAGTGCTCATAATCTTGTCCTCTATGAATTCAGAGGTGAGATTAACACAGACAGATATATCAATCAAGCCCATCTCTCCATAGCTAAGCATTATGTGAAGCATAGTAAACAAACGCAGATTTTGGGTTCTTCTCAGGAGACATCAAATAAAGTAGCTGGAAGAGCACAGGCAAATATCTGATTTCATTCTGGCATTAACTCACACAGTTCATGGGCTATTTTAAGAACTGTCTTTGTGTAGCTGGAGTTGAGCTTCAAACAGTGCTTCAAAGTAATGAGCAGCCTTGGCAGACAGAAAAATTCCACCAAATTAGAAGTGAAATTAGACTAGTGTAGTGTTACAACAGTAAGGTTAATCGGTTAAGGGAATAATTTGTGGGATAGGATCATTAAAATGTCAGTGCCAGAGATGTTCCTGGACTGCACATAGTGTATAAGATGCTTCACTGAAAAGGGATAGGAAAGTCTGTTCTTCCTCAGTAACCGTAAGACAAAGCACTGCTGCTTTTGTGTTTGTACATTCTTTTTCATTTAGCAGCAAAGTTCTTGGTAAAGATCAGAAAAGTCTTTAAATAACCACTTCCTGGTATGTCCTTGAGTTGCTGATAGCTCAAAGGAGAAACTTCTTTTTCAAGTGTGAGAATTCTGTTCCTGATCATGGCTTTTGTTGGGATTTGTTTGTGACTGATTAATATGTATAAAGTGCAAGTAAAAATCTTTATGATTTATATATGTACAAAACTATGAGTGATTGCCTTTCTCTGCTGTTGAAAGTTGTCACACATGAACACTTAGAAATTGCCACCTAGGTTAGAAATTGACTCTGGATCTCTTTATTCTGGAACTCTGTCTTTGCTTGTGACTAATACTGGACTGAGAGGGCGATGCACAAAATTTTAGTATATGTTAAAGTCAGGCAGTTTCAATTTCCTGTAGTAACTGTCTTTTTATTGAAATCTATTGCATTATATATATTGAATATATATATATATTCTATATATATATATATATATATATATTGAATATATTGCATTATTTCAAGATATAACACTGGTATTTTACACAAAGTTTTATCACCATTTCATAAGGAGAAATTAAACCAAATTGTCTTAAAAAACAGAACTTCTCTGGTTAAAACTGGCAGGAATTGATTATGAAAGTGAGGAATTCCCAGCAGTACTTCAGTTAAAAAATCAAAGCACTGAGTTGATAACTTTATCAGCTTTTACCTATGTCTTTTCACTTCTCTGGATGAGCAGCTGAGGAAGAACTGTACCTGTAGCAACCATAGACACTCCTGAATAACTGGATAGGGCTGCAGAGTTTCTTCCTCAATAAAATCACACTTCTATATTGCTAAAGGTATGTCTGAACTGCATGTCTTTGGAAGGCCTTCAAACTACCATGCCTTACTAGCTGGCTGATTCCAAGCCTGCTAGGGCTGGACTGGGGCATGGTGGAATTCTTCCTCCCTCCTTTGTATCAAAAGGAGTCCAGGTACATGGGACAGACATACAAAGTATGTCTGGATTTGGCTAGTCAGGAAAAAAATATAATAATAATAAAATATCCTTTTCAGCATTTGGTATTGTGTAATTTATAACTAAAAAATTTTTAAAAACCAGGTTTTTTTAGTTATTCTGAAAATAAATGTGAGTTACTAACAAGCATTTCTGTTATCTTGCTGGAATCCCTGACTACTCTTGCACATCTAGGTTAGGAATTTCAAAATGGCCTACCAAAACTGATTCATCTTTTGTGGTTATCAAGAGGTAGAGGAAGATTAGAAAGAGACATTTTCTTTTACAAAACTCTTTTGACTACTGATTTTCCTACAGGTGCTCCAACAGTCCATTTGGCAATAAAGCAGGGAAATGAAACTAGGGAGTGCTAAAATAACAGTTGAAGATAAGAGTATTTTTTTCACTATAGTGTTTTATCATCTTTATTAATTCTGTGCTTTAATTGTGAAAAAGGAATATGGTAGTGATAGGGACTTGTGTCCTTTGTGAGCTGCAGTTAAAACCTCACAAGAGCTGAAGGACAGATAAAAGAAAATCAAACAAACCAGGAGCTCATTTGTTTTCATAAAAAATGGGTCATGGTGGTACCTCAAATAGGACAGAGAAGAAAGAAATAGAAAACCAGGACTACCTTCAACTTGCTGAAGGTGGAGAGGGTAGAAAGCTGCAGGTAAAATTGCATTTGATTTTTTCATATGAAATTTGTACCTTGGCCAGAATCCCCTATACAAATTCTTCACATTGGAAAAATGTGACTCGGGGGAATCCATCTTATTACCTTTTTTTTCCATTTTGATGAAAAAAACAATGATATGAAGTGGAAAATGTCAAGTAAAATTAATCTAAATATTGGCTTTGTGCAACACAATAGAAAACACATTTTACTGTGTAGTGGTGTTATTCACTAAAGTCCTTAACTACAGGTGTGCCAAACTGTCAGGACATTTTTATACAACTGATGGATTTTCCTCTGCTAGAACATGCTGCATTCCCCAGGGTTTGCTCTCCCCTTGGACCACGACCTAGAAGAGTTACTAAACACTAAAGTCTGCACAAGACTCACCACTCCTTTCCCTCCGTGGTTCCATCCCGAATGGGGATATTTTCCACCTGTGTAGTGCAGCCCTATTCCTGCAGTGCCTGAGCATCTCACCTGGACCTTTCTGCTTACTCAAAGCCAGTGGTGTGAAAGTGCAAGGCAGACCCCTCAGAGCTGGTGTGGCAGCTGCAGTTTAAGCCAAGGTACAGTTTACTTTTGTTGCCTGTGTGCAGGAAGTCTGTCTGTGCGTATCCTACCCCCAGCAGATGGAAGAAGAGCAGGAATGGGAGCACCTTTTGGAGTGGGTGATGGAAGCCTGCTGCCCAGGCTCCCTGAGGGTGTCCCTTGGGGGTGCCACTAGATGATAGTTCATCTGTGGCTGAGGCTAAGATGTTACTGTTTTACTCTAAACCAGAGAGTTTTATTAATTGGAAGCTAGGAAGCATACATGCTGATGGTCTTGGGTGCTTCCAAGTTAAGCAAATCCTCTTTGATGAATATTTGATGCTAAATTTGTTACCAAGTTTGATTTTTAGATTTTTGGAGTCCCTTTGGTAACGTAAGCCAAGATACACTGGAAATCCTTGTGAGAGCAAGAAATCAATCCCATACTTGCAAGCCTTGGCCAGTTTCCTGAAAGTTTGAATATCCTCCCTCTTGGAGTCTAGTTTTCTGAAACACAGCACTCCTGATTATGTGCTGTTTGGATGACAGCTTGAGAAATTTGTAAGAGTGAAGAGTGACCTACTTGCATCTTAATTTTTTTCTGTGTGCTTAATGAAGATTTTCCAGTTTAGAAGCTGATTTTAATTTAATCACACATTGTCTAAAAGCTCTTTGTGTACCACAAATAGATATTTTCCAAGTAGAAATCAAATAATTATTTAAGAAGAATATGTTTATATCAAAACAATTGAGACTGATGTGTTAGTAACACTGCTACTTAGTTACTGCTGTTTATACACACTTCCCATTGTTTTGAAGAGCCATATTGTCTCAGGTCACCTACAATTATTGCTATTTTGGGCGTATTAATAAAAGAATTATTTTAATATTTTTGGGCCCTCACTCTTATGGAAACCCATCTTCTTTATTCTTAATTTTTTTCCTTAAATTTTAAACTTTAATCACATCTAATACATGTACATTTTATGTATATGTTTATACACATGTATTAATTGTGGTCAATGTTGTCTTTTAAGAATTAAAAATAGCATGTGGACACAGCATTGAGCATTGGATTATTTCAAGGTTGGAAGAATATGTAGTGCCTGTCTGAAATGTTTTCTGAGGTATCTTCGTTTCGAAGTGCATGCATTTGTTCATAAATAAACATTTTAATGCATATTTGTTTATGTCTGTAGAATTTGTCTCCCACTAGTAAGAATAGCTGGCTTACCTTCAATACACAACAAACAGTCAATTTAAATGTAACTTAAGTTTGCTTCTGTTTCTCCTAGCTAATGAGTAGCAAGTGATTTGCCAGCCCTAATTATGGTGTTATTGTGTTTCCAAGAGGCACATTGACGTTAAATTCTGCAGTAGCTTAAAGCAGCTTGGTGTAAGTGTGTCTAAACAGAGCAAAACACAGCCTCTCTTTATTACAAGCAGCCAGTGACAGCAGCTGAAGCTTTTTTGTATGACACAATGCAGGCAAATTAAATGTCAGATTAGAACAGTTCTGAAGAAACCCCGAAAAAACAGTTAATTTTTTGGGGTTTTTTGGATATCTTTTTTCCCCACAAACTTACTCTCTTCAGAAATGCATATGTCAGCTCTGATGGCATATTCAAGATGTGCAATGAACTCAGGGGGGGCTGTATAAAAAGTAGGTTTTAAAAAATTGAGGTTCTTTCATATATTTGAGTTGAGTACTGCAAAGCAAGTAGGCAAAGATAGGTATGAGCCTTATTCATTTTAGTTGGTTGTTAATTTTGGATTTTGGCAATTTTTTTAGCTCACTGATCCAAAATTGTAGTGGCAATCCCATCACCTGGAACTGGGTTGCATGGCATTTGAAAAACAGCCTGTGTAAGTATAGCAAGTCCTGTCAGAGGGTACAGATGGCTTGAAATGAGGATTGTTGCATATAAAAATCTCTCCTCCTCTTTTTCTCTCTCCTTTTATTGGAAACTTATTATAAGCACTGAGTTTGAGCTTTCCTTGAAAGCTTTAAAACCTCTTATGCTCATATAGAGCAACTTATGTTCTCCTTATGTAGCTTCTGGTGCCAGAGGAATTTATAAAGTGCTTTTAGCAGCTTAAAAGCCTGCAAAATGTAGGACAATGCTTCCCCTTCTTTAACACAGTCCAGTACACCTTCATCAGCTGTCTTAGTGGTATGGCTCCTCACTGTGGCAAAATGCCTTCTCCACCTTGAACGTGCTCAGGCTTGCAGATGGGTTGAGGCTTGTTCTGACAAATGCTTCTTATTTTTCATCTTACTCTTGTCTCTAGAAGGTTGAAATCATAAGAATTTGTAGCCTCTTTCTGAGGCTTACCTGTACCAGTACCAGTGTGTTGAAGCCATTTGTTCATAAACAATGATACAAGAATTCTCCTCACTTCTCCCTCAGTTTTGTCACACCAGTTTGCAACTTTTCAAATGTATCATCTGCTGACATGTGCAAGTCTCATCCATTCTGTGGTTCTTGAACCGAGTTGAGACTCCATCACCCCCCTCTTCTGGAGGGCGATTTTTTGCTACTGCTTCACATCATTTTCTTTCACAATTTGGATCTCTGTTATCTTCCTGAAAGTTCAAATATCTCTAGAAACCTGATAATTGTGTTTTTCTGTGCTATGGTGTGAATGGCCAGGGGAGAAGCTAATGGTACATTGGAGACACATTTGAAGTTCTATTTCTATAAGCTTGAAAAGAAACCAAGGCTGGAGTTGCACATTCAGGCACTTCACTTAAGACAACATCATGAGATTTTGCGAAGTTGTATTCCAAATATTTTGACCTTTCCTTAAAGCTTTCTTTCCATTTTTACAGACTGAAAGGAAAGCACATGAGTTGAAATCCTGGTCTAGAAAGCCGCGTGATACTATACAGTGCTTCTCCAGGCTGGGATGTGAGCCCTTAAATCCACTAAAAGTTTAAAAGTTTGGTACTCAGACATCTTTTGAGGATCACTTGGGTGAGTGACCTGTCTGAAGATGGTGCTACACAGCACTAGGGTCAGAAGCTGTGAGAGTCTGGTTCACCCTTGTCTATCAACAGGAAATAATAATTTCTCATTCCTTGTGTAAACTAAATAGTGGTGCTGACTTTATCACCCCATATGGAAAACCCATTTCATGCTTTGTCTTACCTTGTATTCCAGACTGGCTGTGGAAGGACTTCAGAAAATGGAGGAAAATTGGGTTCTGATACTGATCTGAACTGAAACAGACAGGAAATACCATATTCTAAGCTTAGTGGGCACTGACAATTTTATGGTTTTTTTTAAAGAACCTTAGTCTTTAATATGGCCCACATTAAGAAAATATCCTGTTAAATTCATCAACTTTTCCCCACATGGTCTTTCAAACATTCTCCAAAAAGATATCTAGGAATGTAACTTTTTTGATCTCAACAGATTATTTAGTGTTTTCTTACTTTTACATGTGAAACTCTGAAGAGTTTGACGTTTATTTGGAAAGAAAAAAACTTTAGTAGCTGGTTATAGTCCCAGGTTCAGATAGCATCTCTTCATTTGAAACTTTATTAATTGATATGAAATAGAAGGATATTTACTAGCATCAGCAGTGAATGGTATGTTATTCTTTTTGACCTTAAACCAAATTAAATTACATTTTAGAAAAATGGATTTTCTGTGATTGCTTCCAAGTAATGTGTTCTATTTTGTTATCTTTAACACTGAGAAAAAAACCTCACCATTTTCTGAAATAAAAGTCTAGTGTTATTTTAATAAAGTGTTGCATTTTTTGTCTGGCTCAAAAGCCTTTAGGCAACAGATACATTTCAGTGGGGTTGCCTCCAATTTACAAAGAAAATACTGAATCAAGGCCAAACAAGATATGTGACAGCTTTTCTTACAGCTGTCAGTGGCTATAACCAGGAAAAGAGCAGAAATCTTCCAACTCTTTTTTGTGTCACTAAATCACCTTAATACCGTGTCATCTACAGCTCTTCTCCAGCACCTTCCTTTTCACTGAGCATGGGCAATAACCTCTACCTGATATTCTGTTTGGGTGGTCCTTTTACATATGACAGAGAAAAATGATGGGAAAATTTAGCTGGTTCAAGGAACTGTATTATATTAGAGTGCTTGGTTAGTTTAGCTTTGGCACATGATTGAATACAAGGGGTAATTATATTCTGGAGTTATACAGTATTTGAACAGCTTGGAAAGAACAATCTTTAGGGAGGTGGAGAGCTCAGTTTGATTACAGCACTGCCTTATTTACACCTTCTGAGACTACACAGCTTGCTGTCCTGTCTCTGATTCAAGGTGCAAAAGAAATAAAATACCGATTTGAATTGGAGTAGTAACACCAGTAAGAGTATTGTGTTGAATGGTGGATTTGATGAAGGCAGGGTCTCACTGTTCCACGTTGTGCAGCTTCCTTTTCAGCATGTGTAAAAAGAGCAAAAAACTAGCTATTTTTATACTGAAAAATCAAGCATTCATTCTAGGTTTATTGCCTGCCACCCTCGGTTGACTTCTTATTTCAGTTCCTACTGTCTAGTTATGACTATCATTTTCTTTCAATCTTAGCTATCTAGCCTTTAAACCATCACTGGAAATCTATGGGCAGCATTCAACCTGTCAAGCATAATTAAAAATTAATAAATATCTAGATCATCCAGGCAGCTCTGAAATCCCCATTTTTAATGTTTCTGCACTGTTGGCTATCACAGATGTGGTAAGGTGCTCTAATGATGAGTACTTGAGGGCCCAAGACAGATATCCATAATTTTTTGTCTTTTGTTTTGCCTCCATAAGGTGTGTTGCTCTGTCTTGGAGCTGTGTTTTATGTGTGCTGCAGTTCACTGCACTGCACAAGCCACAGCCTCTCTGACTAACTCTAGAATAACATCTGTACTTGCCACAAAAGGCTTTGAATGGCAACCACAAGTAGAACTCCTTGCCCAGGGAGAAGAAAGGTGGGAGTCTATAAGAGGGCCTTGAGGGTGAGGAGGGTAGCAGAGCCATGTGGAAGGGACAAAAATCATCTCCTTTATTATTCCAGTAGTACTACACAAGAACCACCTGGTTTTGTGGGTATAAACCTCGCTGTTCTGTACATTTCAGTGAAACCTAAGACTGTAGACTGGGAAAAAAACCAAACAAAACTACACAATTTTTTTCTGTGCTTCACTGAAACCATTTGGAGCTTAACTGACAGGCAGACAAGGCATTTATGATTCCTCATCACTCTCACCAGCTGGACATTCATAGCTTTTCTTGTAGTTGTTCTGAGAAAATATGATGGCAGAAAGGTTTTTTTTCTGCTTTGACTGTAACTTGGTTATATAAGAGGGTAATCTATTTGATCCAGTTCTTAACTGTCCTGCCATTTTGTTTTAATTTTAGGAGAAAACATTATCTTTTAAATGCTTCCAAAGATGCAATCAATGCTCCTGCCATTTTTTTTTTTTGCTGTATTTTGCTGTAACACTAGTCTGTGCTGCATATGGGTGACTTTAGGCTGCTTGAAATAGAGGTGTGTTAGGCTAGTTGATATGGCCCCTTGCGTTCTTCCAGTTTCTGAGAACTAGCCTTATGGGACTAGGCAGTAGATGGACCTTTTCCCTAAATCCAACAGCCAAGTCCCATCACCAACAGTGAGGACAAGCCCTTTCCTCCCAGGTGATTCTTTGTTCTTACGCAGCGAATCCCATTCCACTGCAGGAGAACTTTCTGTGCTGCCTGAATAACAGCAAGACTGAGCCATCAAAATCAGCTTAAAGCCCTTAAGCCCAAGATGTCACATCTGCTTTGCAGAAATTACAACAGGAAAACAACATGATTTTAAAAAGAATCATTTCAAAACAAACATTGTAAAAACTTAGTGGAAAAACATCTGCAGTTTTCAGACCATTACAGCAGTTTGTCAGGGAGGTCATGGAGCATTTTTGCATTTTTTTCCTTGAATTTATTATTGTTGCTTTATATTTCTAACTAGCATCATTTCCCACCAAGGATGTTATGCTGATGTCAGCAACAGCATGTAGCTGTTAGGCAAGGTATACAGGGTGCCTGAAATACTGCAAAGAATGGGATAATTAGGACAGCACAATAAATATGAGAGGCAACATTTACAAGGGATTGTTCTTGTAAATTGACTTAGAGAATGGAGATGCTTGGGGAAAAAAAAAAAAAGAACAAAACAAGCTAAAAATTCCTTTCCAAGCTGCTAGAACAGTTAGTGGAAGAAGCCAAAATGCCTTTTTACATGCTAATAAAAAAATGCAAAGACAGTCACATTCTGGATCAGAAAAAACAGTGGTACATGTATGGCTGCACTAGAAAGGGCAACGTCACGTAAGGAGCTGTTGTGCCCACATATTGTTGGCCAGGTATTGGAGCTAAAGCTGCATGGTGGTGGGAGAACTGTCTGTGTGAGATAATGATGTCAAGAAGCAGAGCTGATCTGAGCACACTGAACTTAACTGGAAGTGCTCTCCCTACACTACTTTTGAAATAGCTTGCAAAGCTGACAAGGTGTCTTACCAAAATCTCACTTTCCTAGAGAAATGCAGGAAAGAGCAAATCCTAAGTAGGATCACCCAAGAGCTGGCACAAGACCACTCATGTTGTTAACATTTAACATGGTCACTTTGAGGACTTGGGTCCGGCAGGCCTTCCAAAATGCTTTATTTCTTCATGAACTCTTTCCCAGCTTGGCTGGTATGACTGAATGGCCAATGATTTTTGCCATTGTGACAGAAATGTTTGCTCTCTCCTTCCATCATAGACTGGGGAAAGATGGAGGATGGCCAAGGATCACAGAAAAGCCTAGAACAGAAGAGTAAAAGCATGAGTCACTTTGGTGGACTCTGGTGTACCTTCAAAATACGCTTTGTTGTCATTAGCACTTGCATAGAAACGCTGTTCCTGTAGGAATTGAGTCTGTTGTTAAGAGACAGTTTTGTAGTGATTGGCTTAAGTCTAAACTTCTGGTGTTACAGAATACAATCCTGCCCCTGTTTAACATTAAGCAAACCTGTTTCTTCATTTGTGATGTCCTGAATATGTGGTGTAACTTATGAAAATGCAAAACTTGTCTGCTTTCCAGTGCCCAGTGTCACATATGGCTTTCTGTAGCTGACAGAAGGCAGATGCTGCCAGACTTAGACTACAAAACTAAACAAGGATTGATTGCAGTGTGAAGGATCAGCGTAAATTTTGCCCAGGGCTAGGTTATGAGACTGTTCTTTGGGATTAGCTCAAGGCTCTTCCTCAGACTTCACATGGCAAGTGGGAGGCCTGTAACAAATCTAGCAGAATGTGCTTTAGCTGTTTTACAGCTGCAGAAAAGAGCTGAACCATCAAACAAGCAAGATGTCTGATGCCAGTGTTAGTGTTTTACTCTATTAGCCTGGAATCAAGCTACACCCACTGATGCAAAGCTCCAAATAGCTCGGCATGTACTGAACTCATTCAACCTCTGGAATTCCAGAGCAAGTGGGCTTTTTGGGTTTGCCCAGAGTTACCCAGGTAATGCAAATGCACTCTGCAAATAGTTTGCTATGGTCAACTTCTGTAGCAAGTAATGCAAATGAATGGGAAAATGTTAATAGCTCCATCTTGATAACATTGCATAGACACAAAGTATTTTTCAGCTTTTAATGCAGACAGATTTAAGGAATTTCTGTTAGCCGTTTCCTAGTGGGGATGCCTAATTTCTCTGTGAGTGAGCAGGGGTAGTACTCTGATACTTTTAAAAAAAAAATAATTCCTTACTCTGATATTTAAAATTAATTTAGTCTAACATATATTTAAAGTGTGAGTACAAGCATAGATATTTCTTTGGTGGACAGGAAATATTTTATTAACTCTCTTCTTTTCAGGAAAATGCTTGTAAGCACTTTTCCCCTCTAATTTTTTTGTAGCTGAATCTACTGTTAAGCTAAGGTGGGAAACCTGAGATCCACATTTAAAATGGTGAATTAGAAATGCTTCCAGTCATGTTTAATGCAGGAACTCTTATCTTTTTTAAACTTCAGTGAGCACACAGAGTAGCTCCTTCCTGTACATTGAACCAGTTGGGTGGGCTGTGCCACATATGAATGCAGTCCCAGTGGGACAGGGACCAGGAAAGTACAGCACCGTTGTGGGATGGAATGTGAAGAAATTACTGCTGATACTTCCAGGTGCTAATGAGAAAACCTGGGGACATTTCACCTGAGTTGACAAACAGCTTTCTTCTACATAAAGGCTGTCCACTGAGAGCATGGCCAGGATGAGGTGGATTTGACATAGCAGTGGCAGTCTCCAGAGAGGACTGTCTTCACCTGTGTCACCTCTCATTTCTAAGGCAAAAGAAGAGGAGAGTGAGATGACGTTACGTGTGCATGCATGAGAGAGCTGTGTGTCAGCTGATTGTGGATGCCACCAGCATAGGAACGGACTAAGAACTGGCCTGTTTGAAGAGCCAGGCAGGAAAACTGAGAACCTGGTTTTGTTTCTGCTGAAACAGCACATTTATCTTGGATTGCTAAAAAATATTTGTTTCCACTCAGATGAAGCCAGTGTTTACTGGTTTAAAGTGGAACATTGAAGTGTCAGTGACTTGACGATAAAAGCCAGCCAATGTTGCCACTATGACTACAAATAACTAATGGCCAAAATAATAAACTCAAGGATGCATGTGCAAAGTCAGCAATGCAACCAGTCTCTTTCCCAAAATGGTTTGGATGGAACTTTATGGGCTTTTTTTCCCCAGTATTTAATTTCTGAATTGATCTAATTGTAAGGAAATTCTAAAATGTCTACCAAGTTATTTTTATTTTGTTAATCTCGAAGCTGATAATCACACCCTTGCTAAAGGAAGGGTATTATTGTATTATACCTATATGCATAAAATTTAACTACAACCCCAAATGGAATAAAATAAGCCTTCTGTGCTAAGTCAGATTATGTCAGAGATGTGGTTGATCTAATTTCCAACTCTTAATTCTTTAGTTAATAGAATAACTATAGTTTCCCCTAACTATAAAATAGAATAGTATGCCTCATACAAAATATGCCATATTCAATCTCTCCCAGTCTGCTCCCAGGTTGTTCTTCTATATTTTATATCCAGAGTTTGGATGGTATGGAAATCACAAACAGGCCTCTGTCAAATTCTCACCCTCCCATTATCTTTTTTCCCACCTTTCTTTCTTTCTCTCTCACAAAATGATAGTGCAGTTCTCAGTCAGCAGTAGATTATAATAATAATAATTTCCTTTTCTGTGGTTTGGAAGTTCCCCTTGAAGGGATGTTCTGAAAAAAAACCCACCATCAAGGAAGAACTTGGAAAGAGTATTTAAGCAGAGTGTGTGCTCATGGGAGTAGCAGATGTAGTAAGCTACACTGCAGGTGATCTTTGCCTCTAGTGATCCATCTGGAGTTGTGGGTTGGAACTCCTGCTTTCTTTGGGGAGAGTCAAAAATGCCGTCAGAGAGAGAAAAATCACAGAAACACTCCACAAGTCAAAACTGGTGGAGTTTCCAATTTGTTGACTGTGACATATTCCAAATGGAATGAAAATTCATAAAATTGTAGTTGCTCAGATGTTTTTCACGCAGTTATCCAGGTCCTTCATGCTACAGAAGAAGATGAGACATCTGAGAGTATCTACTCCAAGTAAATAGATTGATGAATTTGAAAAAATGTGAACTAGAAAATAATACAGTTTCTCAATGTTTCCACAACTTGGCTTGCAAAATAAATTAATAAATAAAACCTAACCTCTAAGATCTCATTTCTGGTATGGGGGTGATATATCAGGAATAGCTTTGGGAGTTAATCCTGAGTAACAAAACTGTCTGAGATTTCACATAATATCTTGGGAAAAATACTTTCCCGTACTGTGGATGTAGGGAGATGCTAACATGTTCAGGTGCTCTTGTGGGAACTGTGAATCTTTAATTATATTCTCTCTTCAAGACCTAATAGTTGGGCCTAACTTGCAGTAGTAGGTGCTCAGAAAAATGTCAGTGGGTCCTGTTGAACTGGTGAGTTCTTGGGATAGAGGTGATTGAAACCATAAATAACACACTAGCAGTAAACTCTACCGTGAGGGAGTTGTGGTTGTCTGGTTGAGTCTCAGTGCATGAACAGGTCAGCAGAAACAACTTCAAAACCTTCCTTGCCTTGTGAATCCTGTTTGTCTCTGGCTGTAGAGCAGTTTCCACATCTGCACTTCTGTGACACTCTGTGCCAAGTCCTGTGCACTCTGGTCCCCGTGAGTCATCACACTGACCTCAGCTGGATGGCTCCTGTGAGTAAAATGAACACAATTTGGGCCACTGCCAGCAGAAAAACTAATAGCTAGTCACTGTAGCTGGACTTCAGTTTCCCTGATATTTCAAGGCACCTTTTACAGCTGCCAAACATGGAGTATCTGAAACCCTTGTGTAGTTACTTGAAGGCCAACAACCAGGCAGTCCTGAGAACTTGCACCATGATGGTTATCCCAGAAAATGTTCCATGTTACGCAAAGACCAAAGATTCCATGACTTCTGTTGTGGGCTCTCTTTCAAAATATGTTTTTTATTTCGAGAAGACAATGTTTCCTAAGAAAGCTTTTAGTGACATGTTTATTCATGTTGGTCAAATGAAAGTCATGTGGCACACCTCCCTTTCTGCTGTGGTGAGCCACAGTGTGTTTGATATAATCTCACTATCTTGTGTGAAAAAAAGCCAGCTGAATATCAGATGTGCCTGGCTTGCATGTCAGTAAAACAGAAAGCATGTTACACAAGTCACCACACTTTGTAAACTCTATTTTTATTTTGGAACAACCCTCCCTTCAGCTTTTTCCACTCTCTTTTCTTGGGCATAGGGTGAATTCAGGGCTTTTCCTGAACTAAGTGTATGAAAAGAAGACATAAGCATCAGGAAAGACACTGAAATACCCTGACTTTGATGTGGCTTCACATGTTTCTGGGGTTAATGTACTGCCTGGTTAGCTGGTTTTATTCTCTGCAGTGGTATGAAAGTGATTTCAGGAAGGGACTGTTGAGTATTCTGTTGACTGTTTTCTCCATTATCAGGAAGTCAAAAATTAAATGAAATGCAGTAGCTCCAAGAAAGTATTTGAAAAATCAATATGTTTGCTTACCTTTAAAAAATAATCATAAGGCTTAATCAAAGTTATTCACTGCCTCTAAAAATAAAGAATTCAAAGACCTTCACATTAGAACGGGTAACCAATTGGTAGAGTTATTCAACTTTACTTCCCTGTTTCCTTCAGACCAGTGAGAGAACTTAGGACTGATAAAATAAGATACTTTTTGTGTGCATGCAAATGCATGTAAAGCTGGTATAGGCATCTCGTACACACACCTACTAAGTTAAAGAAGAAAACTGTGATAATGCCGTGCAACTGGGTAATTGCTGAGCTGATGCCATGCTTACCAGCTTGGTCTGTTTTGTTTTGTTCATATGCATATTAAACTAACTTATTTAATTTTTTGTAATGTCAGATATTTAGGAATCCCAGTCATGGTGGCTGAACAGTCAAATTGCACCAGCATGGAAACAGAAATTGCTGGATTAGTAAAGCTCACTAGTGGATATGAGATGGGTGTATCCCAAAAGGATGGCTCATGAAAATGACCAAAATGTAGGGTGAGAGGGTTTTTTATGAGAACAGGGGAAACACAAGTCAGGCATGAGAAGCATAAGGTCAGAGTATGTATGCAGAGGACATTGATGCACATGCTTAAGGGGCACACAGTGGCTGTACCACCTTTAATCTGTATTGCTTCACTGGTGACTGACTGGAAGGAAAGGCTGGAAAAGGCCTGTGTGTGGCCCCACTGCCCAAGGTGTGCATTCACAGAGGAGCCTGTATGACCTGGTCAGGCAGGAGTAACATCTGTAGCAGTTTTGACTGTCCCAGAAATCTGTGTCTCTCTCTGTTATTTCAAAGCAAATTGCATCATATTTCAAGTGCTGTGCATTTACATGAGAGCCCATTTAATCTTGGGATGTTGCACAGTATTTACTTCAATGTCCCAGTATTCATTTCAATGCAGAATTTGTCCAATGATGTTTATTCCTGAAATATCTATTTCATACAAGATATTGTTGCCTTGTTTGCAATGGATATCCAAGTTTAAATCAGCGGGTAAATTGCTTGGCAACATAGAATACAAAGGAAAACTTCATTTGTTTCACCCAGAGCAACGGTGACTTGCAGTTAGCAAAATAAAAAGCTGTGCCATCCTATTGGTGGTAACTTAGGAAAAATCAGATACAGAAACAGGAGAAGAACAAAGAAGACAGCTCATGGGAACACCAAGTTTCTTGTTCTGAATCAAGTCTGGTTTGTTTCCTTATTTATACTCTGCCTGAAACTCACAAAGTTTCCTGAGAACAAGGAAATTAAGTGAACTTAAACACAGCTGGATATCCCTCTAGGTACATTTCATTGTAATGCATTAGTAAAAAGTGAAGGATGTTTTGTTTGACAGAAAACAGACAAAAAGAGGGAATTAACATAGTAAGTGAAAGAAATACACTCCCTCTTAGCCATGGTATTGTGCTACTGTGCTCTGATGTTCCTGTTGCTGCTCATGATGTTCTCTGTTGAGAATGTCCTGGGCAAAGAGCACAGGAAAACAGCTTCACAAATGCTGCCTCAGGTGAGCAGAGACCTGGAATAGCCTATTCTGTACTGGCCTGAAGTGAGCTGCCCTACACCTGACTTTGGGACCAGGAGTGGCCCAAGTGATCAAGTGACTCCACTTGTGTTTGAACCTATTTTGTCATTACCTTATATCTGCTTAAGAGAGAAACCTTAGCTGATTATGTAAAGCAATTTGAAATCACTTTTCTTGACAGTGCTCTTGCTTTCCTGTCATCTAATCAATCTGTGCAGGCTACAGTAATTTTTCTAGTTAGAACCTGTTTGCAGTTTTCTTCCCCCATAAGAAGCAGGTGCTGCTATCCTTATAGAGACCATTTCCTTAGTTAATAACTGAGTAGTCATAGGCTTGTGCTTTTAGGACTAGGGGTCTTTTTTCTTTCTCTACCTGCCTCATCCCTAGCCCACCAGCCCCTCCTGTTTTACTCCTTCACAGGTGTTGGAAGGAGAGGGTACTGTACTCTTGGTGCAAAATTTAGTTTTGGGTGGCTTTGTCACTTAAGCTCCACAGAGGTAGAAGTGAGCTGATACACAGTATCTGCAATGTAAGAATATTTGAAGTACAGTTCTGAACAGACAGTCAGTTTTAAATGTGAATGGGACCCTTGATCACAAACCCAGGACATCTCCTAGTGGTCTTATGGCACTTGAACTGTTTCATGCAGCAGTTTCTCAGTTTCTCAATCTACAGACTTTGGTAGTTGCAGTGTCCATGGAGCTCTAGGCTCTGTGGTTTATTCAAGCCTAACCCTAAGCTGAGCAGTAAAATCAGGATTTTCCTAGACTGAGGTGGCCAGAACATGGGAGATGCCACAGAGCACAGTGTGGAGGGAGAAATGTTGGGGCAGTACTGTGCTGCCCTTGGCATGCCTTTTGTAGTTGCACTGTCCCTGGAGCTCTGGGCTTTGTGGTTTTCTCAACCCTAATCCTAAGCGTAACCCTAACCCTAGGCAGAGCAGTAAAACCAGGCTTTTGCTGAGGCTGAGGTTCCCAGCCCACTGATGCAAAAATGAAGTGAAAAGTTGTTTTGTAGCTGGAAGCATAGCCAGAGCTGGAGGACCTGAGTGGCTCCAGGAAGTCAGAGCTGCTGGTCAAGTCTGGTTAAATCTGGAGTTTTTTCTTTCCTTTTTTTTTTTTTTTTTTCCTCCCTACCCTCCCTCTCTTGCACACTTCATCAATTTCTAATATAAAAACCAAACCACTTCCTTATTTTCATCATTTAATTTTGAACTGGATGGGAATTCTCCCTGTGTCCTCAGAATGATGGGGGCAGAAAGCTCATTTATCAAAGCTCTGCAATGAACAAAGCCAGAGCAGAGCAGCATAAGCATAATTAACAAGGAAAAAATGGAGCTTGTGGCTTGATGTTGATGGATACAAAATGTGCCACAAAGGCAACAAAGCTTTGAGAATGCTTTGAACATAAAACCAGTCTCACGGGATGAACAATTCCATGCCAGAGAGTAAATTCAGGCTAAGATGGATAAGCTCAACTATCATGATGGCCATACAGCTGCAGCAGTGGAGGATCTAAGGTACTTGTTGGACATGTTTTGGGGTTGTTCTGGGAGGGAGGAGCCATTTTACTTACTTTTTTATCTCGGCATGCTGTAGTTGGATACAGCATTTTTGTTATTGTTACTTTTATAATAGCAGAACTGTGTGCCACAAAGGGATTTGCCCATAGTGAAGTGGCAAGAATTTGCTTGAGCTGTCGTCAGCTCCTCTGCATAGGAGACCCAAAAGACAGGACAGATGTGGTTTCTCAGGCTGTTTTATACATGATCACAAACCTACTGCAGCATGTAGCTGAGCTCACTGTTACAGGCAGCATGTCCATCTTCTCAACCCAACACTCCTTAGGGAAAGGAAAAGCAAAATCAAATTCCACTTGACTGCTTCTACCAAAATCATGTCACATAGGATCCAGTGAAACAAGCTTTGAAAAATGTGTGTCTTTTCCCCTGGAAAGTGTTTCTTTTACCATATCCATATTTTTGTTTTCCTGTTGACTTAGAGAACTTTAATATTCAGTTCGTGCAAAAATGTGCTTACATATTTTTAACAATATGGTCAAGTGTTGGACTAACTAGAAACAGAGTTCCAGCATGCACAGTGGAAATGATCTTGGATAAGAATAAACTAAACTTCTCTCCTGAATAAAGGCACAGAGCATGCAGGACAGAGCTAAAGAGTGCTGGTCCTGCTCTGTGGCAGCTCGAGCAGGAGCAGTGAGGGTTACTGCAGAAACCTCTGAGACTTCTGCATTTCTGAGATTGGTGGCAAGATTTAAGCAACAAAAAGGGAAGGAAATGGATCTCACTTCTGCATTTCTTTGTAATAATTATCTTTGTCCCTTGAGCCACTGAATGGCTCAAATATAGGGTGGTTTCTTACATGTTGTAAAAGGTGAGGAATTCAGTCAATTTACATTGTCTTATTATTTGTGTCAGTTTTATATGGATAACTCTCTGGGTCAAGTCAGCAAAACAAACATCATGTGATCGTTAACATGTTTAAGATAAAAACATTTATTTACAGAGCAAGCTGCAAGTTGGTGGAAGAGCATGTGTAGACAATCAGAAATGATTGTACTACTGATCATTCATTAGTTATTATGTTCAGCAGGTATTTTTCAGTGATTGTGTACCTATTTTGTGGCTAGTGTGAAAAAAACCCCAATATTAATTGATGGATTCATAGCTATTCTGTCATAGGCCAAAATATTTAATTCTGCAGTTTCACTGATCTAAAACTTTACACCTTAAAGCAGATTTGTATGTGATGCACTTTTCTGATTGCTTATGAAACTGGATAAATTTTCAAGACAAATTAGTGATCATCTGGAAAGTAATTTGGTCACCATGCTGGAGAAAAATAATCAACTTTTTAAAATATTGCAAGCATTAAAATGTTTGTGTGTTACATTTGTTGGTTTATATGCATGTTTACAGATTACACATGTGGTAGAATTCATCTTTGTTAATGCCAAACTTGAATTCTGATTAAATCGCTGAGAGGGGCCTAGGCAGAACTTGCAAATTCTTTAAAGCTTAGAAATTTTCATTCTGGTCTTAATGATGAAACTGTGCTTCTTCCTGTTTGTTTGTTTGGGTTTTTTTAAGTAATGCCTTTAGGCTTTTCATCTACTGTAAATATTTCTAAAACATAAGCTTGTTTTTGAAAGTATCTATTGCCAGCTAGCTTGCAGTTGCAAATCTGACAGTCTGTTTTCTTTCATCGTGTCCCTTCCAATTCTCACCAACAATTTCTGAAAAATTTCATAATTATTTTCCTAGTGCTTATTTATCATTTTTGAGAATGAATGCAAAAAATATGTTTCAGCAAGGTTATGTGACAATATGCTCTTCCTTTATACAAAACCACACAATTTTCAGTTTCGGCACATTTCCACAAGAAATGCTTTGTTTAAAGCTCCATATACTATTTTTTCCTCCTATGTATTGTAATAGTTGTGTTATGAGGAATACTTGGAAGGTCCAAATCTAGATGGTGGGGTGGGAGAGAAAAAAAGAGGAGGTATTGTCTGCCTCATCATAGCTATGGTGCAAGCCATGAAATGGGAACTCTCATATTTCCTCTGCATACCCCTGACCTGGGAAGATGACTGTCTCTGGGGGGAGGAGATAATTTAATTTCCATTCATTTCAGCTTTCATTTCTTTGCAAAGAGTCAACAGATATGTTTCAGGTTCTGGGGGATCACTTATTTCGCTTTGGCAATATAGCATATCTCTGCCATGGGACTTAGGTTAGACCACCTGGTTTCCTTCTCTTCAGACCCTTGGGTGGGCCTGAAACCAGTATAAATTAAAATATTTACCTAGTACACTGTCCAGTTACCCACTTAGTTTTTACTTTGACTCGTTCATGAATAAAATAATACAGCAAAAATTCCTCAGGAAGGGTGAGGTCTAAAGGAAAGGTGAGTAGGGTAGAAAAGCAAGGGGTTTGTGTCTTGTAGTCTGTGTGAAAAGCAAGGGTTAAAAAATTGCTTACCTTCAAGGTGTTCAATAAGTGAAAGCTATTCAGAAGTGTTGTGTTCTCAACATGATCCTGGAAGAAACAAGGTGATTTAAATTCCTTAGGGAAATAAAGATAACTTCATTTTTATTTAGAGGGTTTAAAAATAAAAAGTAATTTGTGTAATCAGTAAACCTCAACAAATTTAAAATATTTCAGTTTTCTCAGAGAAATTGTTAGAATCCTAGAATGAATTTTAGTATTTTTGTTAGCACTGATAGATCTTTTTTCAGTAACTTGAAACTATGTCATTGTGTTTTCCCTCCCTCCAGACAATTTTTATTTGAGTAGGAGGAACTCTGAATTGAGCTCAATAATAACCATGCCATTTTCTGCACGAGTGTGTGACTTACAGACTGCCATGTTTTATTTAAAACATGTAAATAACTTGTCTCTCTAGGAACACTGCTATCCCTTTCAATGAGGGCACTGTTCCTCATCAGGCAGGTCCCATTTAACTAACACATATCCTTAACCACCAGGAACTCCTATACATGTCACTGCAAGCAGGTGGTTCTGAGCACCTGAAGAAAGCATCCTGCACTTTGCTCCATAAGCAAGGTGGCTGTCTTTATGCTAAAGCCCAAAATAAATTTCATACTCCAACCACCAAATTTTGTTGGGAAGAGGAGGAGGAGGAGGGATCCAGAACAAAAAACCTCAAAACATCAGTTCTGTACCACCTCCCTGCTTCCCTGACAAGACTTTCATCCATATGGAAGTTAGCATGTTTAGGTGAGAAATGTGTGGTCGGTTTGTGGACATCCAGTTGGTGCTCACCTACTGCCTCACAGGTGAGGCTGGCAGGCTTGGTATGTATAAAATGTCAAATGTGGCCATGTGTTTGACACATTGCAAATGAGCTCAGGGTGGAGGTAGAAGTGAGGATACGATCTTCTAGAGCAGCTTGGAAGTGTCTGGTTTGCATTTTCCTCCCTCTGGTTCACATGAAATATGGGCATTTTTTAACTCCAAAGACAGTTGTCATAAGGTGATAAGCAGGAATTGCAAATCAGCACTGACCAATGTTACAGCAATTTTTTTGCATAGCTTTTTGTCTTTAACCATTTGGTGGACTGTCACTTCTTTGGAAGTAAAGGATTTCTTATGTCTCACAGTAGGGTCTATTTTTCAGAGGTATTCAAATAAAAGAAAAATCTAATCAGCCTTTAATTCATAAATCCCTGGTATTTCTTTATTCTTCTTTCATGAGGCACATTATGTACTTGAGTCAGTGAAGTGGAGGCACTGTGAGCACACCTTATTGAAGAAGAACCATTCTCCCTAGCAAATGAGAGTCTCCAGACTGTAATCTACAGATACCTTTGGGTCAGTAGGACTCTAACATTCAGGAGTAATATTGGTGCCATATCATATGTCTGACCCTAGAAAACAATTAACTGGGCCATTTGGAACAATAGCCAAACTCCAGTGGGAAATAAATGCAGCTGCTTCATTGTGTCAGCTTTCTGTACCTTCTGACTCTTGAAGGGGCTTTTGTTCTAATAGAAAGCTCTCTAAGGTGGCCAAATTGACATCAGTGTGCAACTTTATCCTGGGTGCAGGTTTCATCTTCCTGAGTGGGATCCAATCTAATGTACCCTTAATATTACACTGACAGTAGGAGGCTTAGGTGCACTTGTGGGACTGTCCTGTTTTATTTGGATTTTGAGGCTTTTCCCCCCTCTGTTATTTCCTGGGAGTGTCCTGTAGGGTAAATTTCTTAATAGAATTCAGAAAATACTCATATAATAGCTTATTATGGAGGCCTGCAACTGCCCTCGGGCATAATGCAAACATACAGGTGTATTAGCAATCAGTGAGGAAGTAATAACTTGCTACATTTGGAATGCACAAGTTGTTGGAGTCTGGAATACAGAGTGTGTGCCCTTGTTTCTGATACTTAGTTATAAGATCTAGAAAAACACTGAATTTCATATAATATGAAATTCATGAGCATGTTTTCATGGTGATACATGAAATGTTAAAGTTAGATGAAAAAAGCTAAAAATGTAAGTGTGTAGATTAGAAAGTTTTTTAAATCACTGGGTGAAAAAGTAGTTTAGAGAACAGGAGACAAGATGGAGGATTTAGGGTGTTGTCTCCTGTCCTTCTTCTTTCTTCTTCATGTTCATCTCCTAGAGGTTTTTGGGTAATAGTAAGTGATTGGATAGAAAATGCCGCAGTGCATCACAGAGGTGATGGGTCATTGGGTCATTAAGAAAAATAATATACGTGTCTATTGTTAATTGGGTAAAAATAGGTGTAAAGATAAAAGAACTGTGTAGTTCGAGGCTATTTTGTGCGTCAGACACGAAGTGAGCCACAAGGCCTTGTTTCCTTGTTTGTACCATAAGAAGAAAGAAATGTGCCAAATTGCAAAGATTAACCTTGTAACCAGCCTGGAGAGACCTGTTAAGTTTTGTGATCACCTGTTAATAAACACGAGAAACAAGATTCTAACGAGCTCGGGAGTTTTCTTCGAATAATAAGGACTGAGATAATTGGGACTTCCCACAAGGGAGGATCCCAGAGGAATTCAGCCCAAAGGAGGCTGAGAGACTAGGGAAAAGTTATATTCACAAAGAACTGAGCCCAGAGGAGGCAAGGAGAGAGAAATTACACAAGTATGCTGAGATCAGGTGTTCAAAGCACTGGCTTTTGTGGACCACTCAAATTTCTGGCTGTACCTGAACAAGTTTGCTCTCTGGACTCCGGTGTTTGAAAACTTACTGGTAACTGCAGGACTGGGATTTCTTGTCCATATTCACACTGAAACTCACACTGTAAATCACTGTGGGTGTAGCACTGTTCTGTTATTTGGAACAATAACAATAACCTTATCAGAAAACTCTTCTTTGTACTGGGAAGAAGCTTCTCTCAAAGTTCTTGTAACTTCTAGTTTGTTTTGGCTTTTGGTTTGAGTTAATGATTTTTACTCTAGCAAAGGTAAGACAGTATTGCTTTCCTCCTCTACAGGCTGACTCATAAAAGATGACTTAAGCTTTCTTTGTGTAATGTAGAGTCAGGTCATAAAATTCTGTATAGCTCTGCATTCAGGATTGCCATATAGAGTGAAGGGGATACAAATAAATGTAAGCAGAGTGTTGTCTTGTCCTATAATCCCTCAGAAAAGAAATACACATTATTAGGGTTTAAAATACTGAAATTTGTTTCATGTTTCTTTGATTGTACAATGATGTAATCAAAAGATCATGTTTTAGTAGCTGAGAGGGATGTAGAAAGAGGATTTATGAGTGGCATTTTGTTTTTGTTAGTGTGGTTACTAAGTAACTACTGAAGTTAGGTTTGATCTGTTTTTCTACTATTGTAAACATGAACAGGAACCAGACTTGTCTCATAATTATTTTTTAAATCAGTATAAAACAGAAAGGCAAATAATTATTTGGGCAAAATTGTGTTCTAAGAAGCAGACAGTAAGAAGTAGATAGTGTATTAGATTTGATAGTGTGTGGAGCCCCTCTAAGTGTCCCTGATGTTATGGGGTTTTGTTTAACAGTAGATATGTACCTTTGAGCCTAGGAAACAAGAATGATCATTTTTAAATAACCTTTCACGTTGGTATTTAGCAATGAAAAGTGTGGAAGCCATAAAAAGAATGTTTGATATGAAATGATCTTGTCTTTCAAGAGTATTAGACGTGGGACACTTCTGTTTGTCATTGGATCACCCTACCTTAAATTATTGGGCTCCTAGATTCATTGCAAAAAGGTAGGAATTCCCTCTTTCCCTTCTCCCCAGCTTCTTCCAGAAGAAGCCTCCTTGCTGAAATGCTGCTGGCTGCTGGAGGTGAGGAGTGCTCTCTGCAAATCCCTTATATTCATCTATGCATGGGGAAATGCAAGGCAGGAACAGAAGAGTTTTTTAGTTCTGGCCAAGCACGCACACCACCATTGAAGATTACATATTCAGGTGTGGAATCTGCAATAAAGGGAGAAACAAATGCACAAGTGAAACCACATGAGACCAGGCTGTCTGTACTCCAAGGCTGGCAGAAAGATAACCATGTCAAGCAGGCAAGGTGCCTTTCAAGTAGTGGGCAGCCATCCAGTTAGAGACATTATACGTCAGTTGAAGTACCATACTTTTATGGGATAGAAAATTGTGAGATAATTCCCAAGGTAATGACAGAACATGTCATAGCTTAGAACTGACATTTTAAAAAACCCATAAATTGTTTGAATTCTGCTCAAGTGCACATCACTCCTTCTCTTGTCTAGGGTGGAAGGATGCTGTTATGATTTTGGTTTTGTTAAGACACCACACACATTTATTGAATCTGTCTCATGAATTTGTCTCATGAATTTGGCACATTACAAGCAACTAATTTTGTTCAGTTTTCTGGAGGAGTTGTTAAGGAGTGATGCAGGTTCCCCATTGGTGGGGATGAAATGAGAGGACTGGAGAATGGAATGTGCTCCCGTGAGCAGAGTTCTTGGTCATCTAGCTTTTCAGATGTGTTGATTGGTGAGTGGTACCCTCCAGTCTTGGTTCTGCCCAGGTATTCATTCCCCCATCTTCATTTAACTTTACTATTTTAACCTGCTGAAGAAAAAGATCAATTTAAAAGTTTTTATATATAATAGAAATACTGGATTTGCCTTAAAGAAGTATTCTTTCATCTATTTTCCATCTAAAAGGAAACTATTCTGCAGCCCATTATTGTAGCTGCAACAAGACAATGAATTAATTTTGTAGATGTGTGAGTGTATGTCTGCAGCATTAACTGCTCAGTAATAAAGTAAATGTGTTGTGAAGGGAACTGAAGAGGGATTTCTTGAGTAGACTTGAGTTCTCTCATACTAAAAAAAAAAAAAAAAAAAAAAAAAAAATCAGCCATCTGTAGTATGGTGAGGAACTTCAAGCAATGTGAAGAAAAGTCTCACTGTGACCATAAAGCGTCATGTCTTATATCAAAGAGCCTTCCCAGAGCAGTTCCTCTTGTGAATTGCTCTCCAGTTCTACCAGCGTTTCTTGCTGATTGCCTCTTTCATTCCTGCTTGCCCATGATGATTGAAGGGCTGCAGCTTAACTCAGCAAAGAGGGAATTACCACTCTCGAGCACAGTAAATTCAAATTGTGTACTGGGTGTATCTTACCCTTTCCAGCAGTTGTAGGTTGGCTTACATTTTGATAAAGCCACACGTATTTTGAGGAGGCACAAAGGTAAATTTCAATTATCTAGAGAAACTACTGCAAGCAAACATGTTTGAATGGAAGATCCTTGAAGCTGGTATTTGTTTCTATATTATCTAGACCTTAGTAAAACAAAGAGCAATGTGATGGTGATGGAGAGTTTTTAATGTTCAGTCTGCCTCTGTGACAGCCAAGAACAGAGGTGGATAGTAGGGGTAGAAAAGTAGTGATGTCAGCAGATATTTTGTTAATTAAGAACTGGGCAATGTGACTGATGCTGATATTTAATGATATTTAATGCTGATATTAAATTGCATTCACTTGTGATCTGACTACATTACTTCTAAGGAGCAAGAAATGCATTCATTCTCAAGACAGGTGGTGAGCACAGACTTTCAGGACTTAGGATATTTAAATGGTTGGAGGTTCTGGGGGTTTGGGTTTGATTTTGGTTGATTGCTGGTCTTTGTTTTTGCCCCAAAAATTTCTGGATTGATTTTTGCTACAAAGGAATTGCGTCATAGGATTTCAATCACTGGAAAATATGGGGACTTTCCAATCTCTTCCACTGAGCAAGGCAGGTGTGATTCTTGCATGGTTTTTGTCCATTAAGACAGAAGTCTTGTGAGACAGGGTTGCTGTGAATAGGGATTTTAGACATGGGGAGCATGAGCTACATACATACATACTAATGTGTCAGCTGGTATATTCACTCAGTGGTTTTCATAAGTAGGGATTTGATAATATCCTGAAGCCTTCCTTCATCATTGTTGAATGATATTTTTTGTTTTCCTCTATATTTGCAAAATGAGTCTTCTCAATCATGGTTAACTTTATCAGCAGCAAAGCACACATAAAACCTAATTTTTAGAACCAGTACTTTGAGTGTTCCAGCTGTTACTGGATATGTTGGCCATTCTTTTAAGTACAGAAGCCATAGCTGTGAAGTCAAGTTGATTCTGCTGTGTTCTCAGATATATAGATTGTAGCAACCAGCAACATTTCTCTGATCACTCAGAGAAAGTTAACTACCACAAATAATAATGGTCACACTTTGCCACAGTTCATTTAATGAATTTCATTTCAAACTCTTTAATTTCATCTTATTTGTCAGATCTGAGTGCTTCTGCCTTTTCTGTCTCTGTTTAACTGTCAAGACAATAAGAAATGTTTGGATTGGGTATTCAGTTAAGGTGGAGGGCAGTGACAGCATTAATTCAGGCTTCCTTTTTTTTAGTGGGAAAGAAAAAGAAGGGACACTCATTTTTCCCCTGTCCCTCTCATGACTGTCTCCATGGAGTTAAAATAAGAATGACATGACCTTAATTGTAACTTGAAGTCTAAGGAAAGATGCAGTACTGTGTTGTCTGACAACTCCTAAAGATTCCTGTGGTCCTCAGAGCTAGGAACAGGGTAGCTGTTTTTCACTGACTGCTTCATTTGAATTCCTGGGCTAAGCCTGGGAGCCAAATAAACAGTTGAAACTGTTTTTTATGTCTAACACCTGATACATACGTCCTGCTTTTTCCTCAAGGGTAGCGACCTCTTCTTATTTATTGCTTAGGAGTGGATAATTAATTAACAGGGGTGAGAGAGAATGTGCATGCTTGACTAGACACTCAGAATATCACAGAACTAATTCCTGGGTTTGAATAACATTATTTTAGTATCATAAAGCAGCCTTGAACTGGAAAAATTCTATTGTCAAAAGAATGTGCTAAAAACTTTATGTCTATGTTGTAATTTATTTTTATTACAAATAGGGCTTGTCTTGCTCAAGGATATTTAATCTCTACCAGTAAGAGAATAAAATCTTTGCCATAGTTATTGTTGGCACTTTATTGCATATACTATTGGTATTTTTTTCATAAGCTACCTTAGTAACCAGTTTAGGTGTACGGAGGTGGGTCCGTGAACAGGATTGAAGAGCTTTTTGCTTAACTCTTTTAATATGATCTTGGTGTAGTATGTGACTATTCATACAGGTAGTCAGGGCCATCAGTTTGCCTCTTTTGATGCTCCCTCAAAAGAGGTTAATGATGGCTGTATTTAAAATATGTCTACTATAGCTATGTCTACTACTTGGATACAACTAGAGGCTTCTTCTTAACTTATGAGAAAAATATGTTATGACTGAAGGATTTCTTACTTTATTTAGTAGAATTCTTGGTGACATTGGACTTGAAAGCTACAGTATAAGAATTAAATGAAGAGTCTTTCTGTAGGGGTGAATCTCCTTATTCTGAGTGAATTCAAAGGCTACTGATAATTGTTAATTAATATCCAAGACACAGGAAGTCATGAGGCTGTGGCTGAAGACTAGACTTCCACTAGAACACTCTGAATGTTGGTTTTAGTTAATTAAGCATAGTAAAATGTTGGTTTTAAACCTCATTGTTCTTGCATGATCGTGTTTCATTGTTGCACTCTGCAAACATTCTCTAGAGAGCTATATACTGAGAGCTTGTCTGTGACACTTCTCTGGCTGTGTGTTTCCAAGCAGGCTGTTAGAGCATGCATGAAAAAGCTGGGGTGAGCTTGCAGGGCAGTAGGTCAAGCACCGTCAGTCATGGACTTGTGATGTGAGAGTGCTCTCTGGGCTTGGCGGGCCGTGTCGGGTTCCAAAAGGATCCGTCGCAGATGTTGCAATGGTGTTTATGACATAATATTTCTTCCCAACACAGATCACTGAAAGTGGCCATCAGTAAGTGTATGCACGGGGAACATTTGCATGTGTGATTTCATGAGGGAGGCAAGTCAACCATCACATGCTGGAGGAACTTGGCCAAGTAATATACATAAAACTGCACTCTGTCTCGGTGCTGTCCCAAGAGGGCCTGCATGCAGATGTTAGTGGGGCATTTGCAAAATGAAATCCCGTCGAAGAGAACTAAATCAAAGCTGCACTGCTGAGACGTGAAGCTCAAGTTCTTTGTGGCACTGTTTCCTCAAGCAGTTTTTATAAACACTTCCTAAACGTTTTATGAGCTATGAAAACAGTTGGGGAAACTGTGGAGCCACAGAGAGGTCACATGCTAAGTACATTGCTGGAAAATATTCCAGTTTGAGAACCAGCAATTCTCTGGCAATATTATGGACATGTGAGACACCTCTCTTCATTGTCTTCTGCTTAACTATTTTCATTAAGACCTATCTGTTGGTATATACTTCTCTAAAGAAAATGCTGTGTTCACTAGACACTTTCCTTAATTTCATGGGTTTTTATTTGACACCATAAATTGTCCTGAATGAGAAAGTGAAGAAAATTGATGGGTTTCTGCCTGTGCCAGTGTATGGTCTAGATTATGGAAATACAGTTTATTAATAAATAAAATTCTTTTAAAAAGTGTTATTTTCTTATTTGATTTATGTTTGTAATTTCCTTAAATGCCAACAGCTTATATTGTGATCTCCCACTCTTTAAGTTACTGGACTTTCTGACTGGACTTTTTCCTTTGTGTTACCTGAGAATGCTCTTTGATATGACTGGGCAGAATTTACTCAGTGTACCAAAGCATTCTCTGTGTTCAGATTTAGCTGGCTCTCTCTGCTTTATGGGTGTCCTCTCCTAGACAACTCACTGATGGTCTGCTCATATCAGACAGATCCATTCCACTGACCTGTGAACAGAGCTGTGCTCTCTGAGAAAACTGCAGTGCTTGGAGGCTTCCAGCTCACTCTCTTTCTGCAGTGTGTCTGTACAGGGAACCTTGGCAAGCAGGGCACATTTTATTTTAATGGAGAAAGGTAAGTACTAATCAGAAACAATGGACACAGTGCTCATCTACCCTGTTTTCTTGAAGATAAGGCTTTGAAACAGTGGTGAGTAACCTAAATGATAAATCAGCAGATGCTGGCAGCTTCAGGAGCAGAAACTATTAACTGTACATTAGGAATGGTTTATATTCATTAACAAAGTTTATACCATGGAGCTGTGTGGTTAGCCATCACTTTCCCTTCTAATTTTTGGCCTTTCTGCAGAAGCAGTGATGTTAGCTGTGGCCTTTCTTCACCTACAAAAGAAGGGGAAAGCTGGAGGAGGGTAAGTGTCTTTTGCAGTGATGTCAGGGGAGACTTAATCATCATCAGATTGGTGCCTGTTATGTCAGTCTGTTAGTAATTAGGACAGACCCCACTTACCATGCAGGATAGCTTTGGAGTGCCTGCTCCCCACCCCTGAGGAGAGCCAGCGTGGGGCCCGGCTGATGCACAGCTACCCTCCTGGATCCTTCTCTGAAGTTCAGATCACAATAAAGAAAATATTTGGGAAGGCGAGGGGGAAGAGCCCACCCCTGTTACAGCTCTGTGAGGCAAAAAAAGGCTGTCAAAGAACTCTGTGCAGCTATTCAGGAAGTCATATATTTTAGGAACTTGGTCTCAATATTAAGCTGAAACAATACTGAAATTTTCAATAAGCGACTTCTGAAAGAGCCATGTCCCATTATGCAGAAAGATGAATATGCAACAAAGTAGGTAGAGAGGGTCCATTTTCTTTCATGCATGAAATCTATTTTTTAATTTTTCTATTAAATTAAGAAAGAAGAAGGGATGTCTGGTCAATATTCTCCTAATTGCTTTGCTGCCTGTATGGTTCCTTTATTAATTTTTACAGTTACTGTAGTCCTTGAGACTTTTGCTTGAGACTTTTGCTCATTCAATTTCAGCCACATACTGAAACAAATGTAAACATATTTATAATATCTCTCTGACTTTCTCCAAGACATTCAGGCTTTTCCTCAGTTCTTGCCTATTGAAGAGATTCATAAATCAAAGGAAATAAGATGCTCGGTGGAACCTTGCTGAGTGATTGGAAATCCCTAGTTGAATGCATATGGGACTGAAGCATTTGGGAAACAAATTTTTGAAGCTGTTACTGTTGAACTGAAATGGAATGTTGAAGGTGAGCATTCATGCTTAACTCTGATGTCAGTGTTCAGTATCTCAGTTGCATCAATTCTTTTCAAATAATCCCTTTTGGGCCATTTGGCAACACCAACAGAAACTTTTAAGAGTCCAGCTATGCTTCAGCAAAAGTCAATGGAGGTAGAGATCTGCAATCCACATTTTCTGTGATTAATAGGTATTGATGCAAACACATGAAAACAGGATTTAGAGTAATTCTAACCAAGAAGGTTATGCACCTAATTACTTCTGAGAGAAATGGGGCATTATGTATCCTTGTCATTTTATGCTTTTTGAGGATCTGAGAAGATCTTCTCTTGTATTGGTGGGTATTTAAGTGCTTTTTTAAAATCTTTGAATTAAGTTCTTAAAACTGTGGAAGGCTTATAGGAGCTCTCACAAATTTTTATGGACTCTGTATCCTGTCACACCCACAGGAGTCTTAGTTTGATTGTGCTTCCACTGCTTTTGCAAATATGATGGGAATGAAGAAAATGAGTGAATCCTGTAGTGACAGAAACCACCCCTGGCAAGTCTTGCTCTTCTCTAGAGCCTAAGAAAATTAAAATCATACACAAATAAGTCCATGTGTATCTATAAACAGCTTGGCTCCTTGGATCCCACCATGCAGGGAGAGGCAGAAAGCTGACAAACATGAATGATTTAGTGAGGATGGAGTTGTTCAATTTTATACAGAGGGTAAAGAAGAAGACAAAAACTACTACTTGAACGCTACTCAATTTTAACCTAAATTGAGTCTTGAACGCACTCCCATTGACGTCAGTGAGTGTTTTATCATTGGCTTCCTGGGGAGCAGGATAGTGTCTCCTGTGTAAACAAGAGAAATATGGAGGTTTTGTCTCCTCTCTGTTTATAAGGTTTATTTGTAGTCCTTACCATAGCAGTCTGAGTACCTACACTAATGACTGGAGTCATTGCTATGCTGTGCCTGTGAGTCAGATGTGGCGGTCTGCTGCTTCAGAGGATGTGAAGTGAGACACAGAAAGCTTGTGATGCTGTCTCCAGTAGATTGCACAGAAGGAGTCTGGCTGGCTCTGCTTGCCTTTTTGCGAATTGGAATTGGCAGACTACAGTAGTTATCCTCAGTAGAATTTAAATGTGAAAGCTGAACTTGGAGGTGAGAAGCCCTGAATATTTTCTGCGGTAAACTCTGGACTGCTTGCTTCATTGCTTAGCTGTTGACTTCATCGCTTAAGGAACTCAAAGCTCCTACTCACTCCAGCAGAAACAGGATTTCTCCCTAAAGATTTCATTCAAAGACCATTGAGAGGGATTTTTGGTCTGTTCAGTTAAATGTGGGTCCAAACCCCTCAGTTCATTCATCAGTTGGCTGCATTGTTTGTGCTGAGGCTGACATTGGCTTCAGCTCTTTTCCAGCATATTTTAGATTGAAAGGCAGTCCGTACCTTGACCTCTCTTTGAGGCATCACATTAAGGCAACTGAGATGGAGTGGCTTGGATGGTGGAGTGAGAATTGGAAGACCTTGGCTCTGCTTTTAGGTCTTACTGCCTGTTTTAGACTTAGGGAGAACTTAACTTCTGTTTGTTTTCCCTCCTGTAAACACTGCAAGTGTCAACCTTATTGCAGCAAGTTTTGGTGGCATTTTCTTTCTCCCTAATAATTGATTTTTATTTTGATCTCCTCCATAGAAAGGGGCACTTGGATCCTTTCAAGTTCATATTATTACAAAGCATTTAGCAGGACTAAAAAGCATAATCTCAACTCTGAGATGTTTCATTGCTAAAGGCTGTGGAAGTTGGCATTCAGGGGAAACTTAGACCACAGAAAGTAATAGTTTCAGGTGCTTTGTGGAGTTCCAAGTTGCAAGAGATAAAGCCATAATGTGAATATGTCCACATTTTCTGGTTTCCTTAAAGTCAACAATAACACAAGGGCCAGTCTTTTTTGTGACTTTTCACACTTTGACTTTTGGGGGAAACCAGTAATTTGCAAACACTTGAAAGTGGCCAGAAAAGATAAACTACTTCGGAGAATAAAGAGAGTTATTTTGTTTGGTCACTGGATGAGAAGCCTTTATCGTACATGCTTATATTGGCTGAAGGATCTATAATTTTTTATTTATTTGCTCTGTTTAATACCTTGGAAAGCACTGTGACAAAACAGAGTTCATTTAATGTATGTTTGGATTGAGTGCAGACATGACATTGCTTTACAGCTTCTTTGTGTATATCTTCATGTGAAACGTTTATGACCTTTATTTACAGCTCCTTGTTATTTGGTGTTCCAGACTTGTAATTCAATTTACATCCATCTGAATCATAAAGTACTACTCACCACTGTTCAGTTTTTCTTGCCCAGTTTTTCTTTTGCCAGGAAATGTCATTGTTGAACAGCCTTTGCCAAACCCTGGTAGCTGCAGACAAGAAACTGTTTGGGTCGTTTCAAGGGATCTTTAGTATAGCCTTGGTGGGGATTTTTTGTGTACATGAGGTGGTTTTGGTTGTAGTATTGTTGTTTTCCTTGGGAACTAAAAGCATTTGAAAAAGGTATGGCTGGTATTCTTAGCTACTTGGCTTTTTTTTGGTAAGAAATGGGTGCAGAATGAAGGTCTTATAAATTCAGTGCTCTTTTATATAGGCTTTGACTGCTTTATAGTCCACATGGGACAGTAAAAAATGATAGGGTATCAAGTTAGTAAAAGGTATTAAGACAAAATATCCAGTTGCTGTCCAGCCACTCCATAAAGGAAATACTGTGACTTTCCATCTGTATTTTCAGCTACTATAGGCTATCAAGGATGTGATGCAAGTGTAAATTTATGAATGACTTTGAACCATCAAATAGCAGACACCCTTGGCTCTCCTACTAATGTTACCAATTTACTGGGGAATCATTTAGTTGATTCCTCAAAAAATTCTTTTTTTTTTTTTAACTAGAAAACAGCCTCACCTATCCTAATCCTTCTTATTTTTTTTAACATGTTGGCCAATTAATGTCTTAATTGAAAAAAGGCATTACACAAAATTCATCTGTCTTTTAGGTTATATGTACATAATTTATAACATATGCTGAGTTCATAACAGTTATGAGTGAACACTTTCAACTCTTAAAAGCATTTGACACTTAAATTAACAGTGTCTCCAACTTAATCCTGCCTTACCCACAGTATTAGATGTTTTTCTTACAAAATGCACACCCTGTTTAAGACAGAGACACCATCTAATCTAGGTGGTCTAATCTAGGTGGAGTAATTTTAATATAAGGAATTAGTTTATTAACATAGAGTTTAATTATATGAAAGGAAAAATATCTAGATATTTGTCCATATTCCTCAAGAAAAGTATTTTTATATCTTCTGATACTGATATTATATTTACTTAAAGATGGAATAATTCCACTAGAATCAGTAGAACAGACTCAGTGTAAACTTGATGTAAAACTCAGGCTGGACCTTAACACTGTTAAGGTTCAAATACTTCATCCAAACCCAGAAGAAACTTTTTAGGAGGAAATTATTTAAGTTATGTGTGGTAGGGTAAGGCCCAAGTGCTGCCATTTTTGAAAACTGAAAATTGTATCATAAATGTCAGAAAAACGCTTTGTTGAGTGGTAATTATTCCCATAATAATCATGCAAAAAATTATGGATTTTCCTCTAAATAAATTTTCCTCACTAAAACAGTGAACACTCACTATCCAAATCCTAAGGGAACGGCAATGTTGTCATTGCCAACTGTATCTTCACAAGGAACAGAAGAGGAGGAATTCCCTAGCAAAGGTGGCTGGTTCCTGAAAGATGCTTGGGAAAGATGAGCAGCCAGACAAAACGAAGAAAGCTTGCAAAGACACTGGGTACAGATGTTCGTGGTGTGGATTATATATTGTTTGTAGCTCTCGTTCCTCACCTTTGAGACTGTGAGTGAGAGTTGGTCTCTTGAAAGCTCTATCTATCACTACAAACACTCAGGGGTAAATCTGACTGTAACTGGGAAGGAAATTCTGCAGATGAATGTTTTGGCTGGGTGCCTTATGAAGAAGGCATTTGCTGAAATATTGGTCTACAGAACTTCCTTTCCTCAGTTGTGTTCAACCTGTTAAAGTCCCTGCTCAGAAAATACCCAACCCACGATTTGCTGAAACTATATCTGGAAATATGGTAGTTCTGTTTCACTTGGAGGTTTAAAGACCTGAGGTAAATGGAATATCCTGTTGACTAAAAAAAAGTATTTTTCTATCATATAGAGCAAATTTGGATTTTTTAAAGGAAATCAGAAGCACTTATAGAAAGGTATTTTTAAAAAGTAGTGTGAAAGTAACAACTGTAGACTCACCCAGTCATAAAACAGAATTTTGGAATAATGGATAAATTTTCTGTTTAGTTCTCTCCTTGCTTTTCTTCACCTGACTTTGTTGAAAGTTAATGCAAAACATCAGAAAAGAAAAAGCTACAAAATTTCCATGAAAATGTTGTGACATTGTAAGGTTCTTTTTTCCCCCAGAGAGACAAGTTTACTAAATAGCATGTGGATAGGAAAGCAGTGAATGTGGGGACTGTTCCTTTCTCCCAGCTCTGACAGGGTGCATCATCACTGTTCTTATCATTGTTTGTTTCTGAAAAGTCAGGTAAAGGAATTAGAGATAGGAATGATGATGGCTGGTTATATTCAGAGGTCAACTGAAAGGATCATACCATTTCCTTAACTGCAAGAGAAATTATTACTATGGAATGTTTTCAAAGGAACCTCCCTTCCTGTATGGTATTTAGCCCACGCCTCCTCCCCATTATCTATTAAAAACTTATCTTTCAATCTAAACCTCATCCCCATTATCTATTAACAGTTTATCTTTAAATCTGGTGAATCTAAGCTCATTATTTTACTGCCCAGTCAATCTGAAAGATAAAGGACAAAGGGGAATGAGGAAAAAAGTCCACAAACCAACCAACAGATTAAAAAAAAATAAATAAAAAAAAAAAAACACCCACCAGGACTGTGGTTAAAAGAATGTTTGCAGAGGTCTTAATAACTCCACTGACATAAAGCATTCTCTCTGCACTCACTGCAGGTGCAGTATTCCAGTTCCCTGGAGAAGCTTGTCTTTAAGTCTTTTCTCCTTGAGTCTTTCCACTCAAGTGAGAGGTGGGAGGCACAGCTTGAAAGTGTGTTCCCCTAAGATTCCCCCCAAAGGTACCAAAAGTATTTTATCTTCAGGTTTGTCAGACGTTCTCCTCGAGCTTTTCCTTAGGAAGTTTACCGCAGGGTAGGACACCTGCTACTACGTGCAATAGCAATATATCAGAAGGCACACAAATGTAGTGGAAAGAGGAAGGAAATGAAGGAAGATTTGAGCTGCCATCCTGAATAACTGATGGAGCAGTCAGCTGATTTCCCTCTGTAGAAACAGGGTTTTCTGCAGAGAGGGACCATTTGTCCCTATAAACTCTGACCTTCTAAACTTCCTCTAGGAGCTGAACATCACCAGATCTTGACATTCTCCTGTGCATCTCCTCATTTCTATCCTTTTTTTTTCCCTTCCCACCCACCTTGTATATCAGAAAATAATGAACTCTTCCTCCTCTGTCAAAGGACATGGGCATGGAAGAACTGGTGAAAAGTAGTAATAGATCTTACAAGAACTCAGAATTCTTACAATGACTTGTTAATGACAAGTTTTTCCCCTCATTATTCCATGTATATCACAACAGTGTAGCCCTTTTGCTAAAGGATTTTTACAGTGAATTTTCTTGCCTTTTCCCTCATAATAAGAATAGAGAACTATAGAATTTTTGTTTATTATTTTTTTTTTTTTGCTTTAGTAAGAGATACTGATTTTTTTTTTTTGCAGAGGCTAACTGAAACTGTGAGAAATGAATGGAGAAAGATAGGACAGAAAATTTCCTGTAACCTTTGGTCACTGCAGGCACGAGATGATAAAAAGTTGCTTAATAATTCATCTACAAAATAGCAAGTTGCACATGAGACATAGCCCACCTTTACAAAAGCTCTGGTGTTTGGTGGTTAGACTTAAGAAAGGCATTTTTCTCCTCTCCCTGGTGTGACTGATGCTGACACTGTTGCCACTGGCAGCTTTCTTAAGCTTTCTTTTGCCTTGAAGTAACTCTTCATTGCCACTTGAGCAGCAGCCCTTCTCTTTGCTATGGCTTGCCAAGTTATTTCATTGTCTTGCAGGATAGAGGGTTTTGCTACCATTCTGTGGTATCTAGACTTGGAAAACAAAACATTTTGAGCCCTTCAGCTTAAAATCTTTAGGATTCTAAGGTATTTTTATACTAATTCTTAAAGATTACTGGAAGTTCAAAGCAAACAATTATAAAAGTGCTTGAAGCAGGGTTATTAGGAAATCCAAAGAGACAACTCTTACATTAAATTGCAGCTGGGATAGATTTCACTCAAGTGTGGAAATATCAGATGAGGATAGTCTTTCATTGAACTATTAATCATTTGTCTGTTTTCCTGTGTCATAGACTGCAACACCTCATTTGTTTCACCTCACTTAGCTTATCCTTGCCAGGACACACACACACTCTGTATCTGCTACCCAGTACACATTAGGTGGCATTAGGACTTCTTTTGAAGAGTGACAAGGAGTGAACAGGTGAAAAGTTAAGTAGTTATTGAGCGTTGATGTCCCTGGAAAACAGGACAGTGAACACAGTTCACCACAAGCTTTATCCAGCAAAAGCTGTGTGTGGCCTTGTGTGCTACTTGCATCCCTGGAGGCTGCAGATGCAGGTTCCCCAGCCAGACACTCAGCACAGTGAGGCTGGGCTGCTGCACAGCCAAGCCTCCCCCTCTGCTCACCCTGGCTCTGCTGCCTAACTTAGAGCTGCCTGAATTTGTGCTTGTTGTCACTTTCCAGCTTCAGGCTGATAGGGATAGGTTTTAAAACACTGCCAGAGTAAGTAATCTGTTTTTCTTCTCCTCTTTCACCCTTGATTTTGTTTGTTTGTTTGTTTGGGATTTTCCCTGGTATAGCAGTATCTCTACACAGCAGATGCTCAGAAAATATATCACACAGCATTCCAAAGGGTCTGTTTCTCATCTTTAGAGCAAGTTGAAGACAATGATGATGGGACTTTCAGGATGCTGCAACAGAGGCGTCTTGCCGACCACCAGAGCACGTGTGCCATACCACCAGTTTCCAAGTCATCACAGCCCTCCTCTGAAGACCATGCTACTTCATAATCTCTGCTTCTGCTAGCTAGGTTGAGTTATTACAGCAGGAAATGCTAGAATCATCCTTCTGTTTGTGTGTATATGCAGTGCAAAATAGTATTCAAGAGCTACACAGCATGCTATCTTGCGATTTTGACATTACTTCCTTGTTATTGGTGCCGTTTCATTTCTAAATTTGAGATCTTTCTCCAAAGAGCCGCAATATTTTCAACAGACTTAAAAGAATTTTGCAGATATAAAAATATCTGTAGAAGTTTTCATAGCATAGGCAATAAGAGAAAGCAACCATTACAGCCCTGTGCTGAATGTGCCAGGATGCCTAGCTGTTTCCAAAGCTAAGTTACAAGCGAAAAAGGAAAACCCAAAAAACCCAAAAAAAAATTTAAAGTGTTTGTAAAGTGGAGTAAAATACATGGTTTCTGTCCACTTAGCCTGTGTTCTTCTATAAACCTAGATAAGATTTTTTTGTTTTTAAGGAGAAGTAAGGGGGAGGTCACTTCATTAATACTTCATATGACTTTCACTGCCAATATAATCCTTCTTTATATGTACTTTCCTTGCATGATTGACAACCTTGTAAAATACACATCCTGACTTTTTCAGTATTTTAATTCTTACAGTAAAAGTTAATGCTTTGTATTTTTATCCATTTATGCCAATGATACAACTCACGCAATACTCCCTGTATCTGGAAACCTGTCCTTCAATTTCTGCCTTGAAAGTGCCATTATTGTCACTTTTAGAACAGAGTAGAAGTTTATTGTAGGTTTTATGTGTGACTTTTGAGGCACAGGGCCAGAGCATAATTTTCTGGATGTCTTAAATAAGGATATAACACAGAGAAAGGCAAGTTAATCTGAAATTAAAAGCCAAAAAAGTACATATTAAACTTTACTCTTGCCTCAGTGAGGTCTAAGCACTGTAGCAAGTGATTGATTTCTCCAGCTGCTGGAATCTGTCTGCCACTAGTCCCAGGTCTGTGCCCTGTGTTGCATCTCAGGCACTTCTCACTTGTAGCGTATGCTCACCATCAGCAGCTCAGCCCAGCTCCTAACAGAACACATGTGAGTTTGGTGGTGTTCTTACTTGCCTGACTCATTACACTGGCTCACAACATTTAATCTGGACACCTTGTGCTCTGTCCAGTCTTGGCTTTGCTCCTTTGCTGCTGGTAAAACAAAGAAGAAAAGCAGGTAATGCTCCCATTCCTGAGCCAGGCACTGGCAGATGTGGTGGGTGCTTCTTTGCTCTTCCTTGGCCAGTGAGGACCTCCAAGGCTGTGTTTCTCTGTTTACCATGTACACATGTCAGAACAATGGAAATCTGGGAAGTTACATATTTATGTCAGGAGGTGTCTGACCACAAACACTTGAGCCTTTAGAAAGGCTGTCAGGATCATTGTGTTTTCAGTTTTTTGTGCCAGCATAGTCTTCAGTATAACGATATTATTGTGTAAACTTTTTAAGGCATGGGGAACTATAGGCTAAAGAAGGGTCTGTGCACTTGTATACCCTCAAAAGGTTCAAAAAAAAGATTCTTCGCTCAATAGAGTCTGAAATAAGGTGCTTGCCTAGGAAAGGAAATGTAAAGTGACAACTTATTTTTCATTTTTATGGTTGACATGTGGAAGTTTCCTTCCAACACTTAAAAACCCCATTGTTCTGAAGTCACACAGGTATCCTTTCCAAAAATATCTCTTATTGACATTAATACTTCTACCCACATTTCTGGAGTCTCAAGACACTTCTGTTATTTATTAATTAACATTGTACTGTGATGCTTCTTCTGTATCTCCCTGGCTTTCCTCCTCCCCAGGTTCATGTAAATCTTGATGTTTTGTAACTGGGGAGAATTAAATCTGCTCTTGAAATGGGCTTCCATCCATCCCTAGGAGTGCCATAAAAGTTTAATGTCTTTGTTATTTAGTGTGCTGTATAAGTTAGGAAAAATTTTCTGTTTTTCACAACACCGGACAATTTCTTTAGTTCTGTAGGATTCCTACTCCCTACAGAGTTCCCATGTCCCCTAAATAAACTGGTGCTGTCTTGTGGCTACAAAACTATTCTTCTGGAGACAGACAGTTTCAGAAAGTACACAGTGTGTGTGGTTAATATTCATGGCACATACTTCATTCATAATTTATCATTAACTTACTCAGTGTAATTTCTTCCCAGCGGGTCTGTAACACACCAGTCTAATCCAGTTTCTTTCCCCTGCAGCTCTGACCATCTGGAATACTCTTGCCACATGTCTTCACCTCAGCTACACTTTCCCATTTCTTGAAACATGTAAATAAATAGTATCAGATATAAACTCCTAACATTAGATACACAATAAAAATGGCTTAGATTTCAGAGTGAAGGGAACTCCTGAAGTTATCACCGAAATCCATAAGCCTGCCATGATGGCCAGCAATCAGTGAAGAAGGGAGCTGCGCGTTTTGTGACCTGGAGTCACAAGTCCTAAACAAGGCTTAGAGGAGTATAAACCTGTGTTTAACATTTCCATTAGTATATGAGTGAGCTTTGAAACACATCATCCACTCATCCACACCAAAAGTGCATTGTTGTGCTCTGTGGGGCAGCCTGGCAGCATGTTAGCAGGCTTTCCTTTGGCTGCAACTAAACAAGAAAACACATTCCAACCTGCTAGTGGGCATTTGGCTTCCAGGACCAGACTGCTGGGCACCAGAAATCCCTGAGTGTCCAACAGTGAGGATATCTCATCTTCACCACCAGCTGCTTCTCTTTATGGGTGCATTTCTACCATGCTGCACCACTTGCTTGGTCTATACTCTTATTTCTACTAGTTCGTACCCTATGAAGAACTGTCAGTGTTGATTTGAACACTGAAGAACACTTGGAGGAAAATATTTAGCCCTTATCTTGTTCATCTAACTGAAATAATCCATGTTGGTACCAGGGTTTATCTTTAAAGCTCCACAATCTCCACTTTATTAATTTACTTTATTTTTTTAGCACACCTTAGCTGCCTTTTCTGTCAGCAGGACTAATGCCCTCTAGGGCACTGGATTTATCCCCAGTTGGTAAGCATTGACTTGATGACTGTGTTGTAAAGACTTCAGTCTATTTTTCCGGAGAAAGGATTAGTCCTCACATTTGGCAGTGGACCTAGAATTAAAAAAGATTAGTCAGAAGCATGTTACAAAGGATAAACATATTTAAGCTTTGGCTTAGCAAAGTCTGTGACAGGTGCTGTACTTTTTCACCATCTGTAAATCATATACTGTTATGTAATTATGTGTTTTGAGGAATAGAATCTTCCTCTAGATTATTTAACAATTAAATTTGGTTCTTCAAGGTCTTTCTTGCAACAAATGCATAAATCCTACTAGGAATTCATGCCACCACACCTGTGCTTGTTCAAAACCCATCAAAGACTGTGTACTTTTCCGGTGCAGCTCACCCCGCTTGGTTCTCCTCCCAGCTTTCATGTTGCATAGATGTATTCCAGGTCTTTCCTCTTCTGGTTTTCATGAACAAAAAGTTCATGTTGTTGAAAGTGTTGTAGAGGACTTGAAGAGGCACAGATCTTCTTCAAGATGGAGTAAAATCTCGTTTTGGATGAGTTTGGGAAGTCTATTATAATATTGGCCAGGACATTTCAATCTTGAACTTCTGAAATATACCCTGGAAATATACCCTTCAATAGCTGGTAACAATATTCTCAACTTGTACCTCACTACCTTTTGTTTCCTCCTGCTGGCTGTAACTTTGTTAGCATAGTCTCTTTATTTTAGGGCTGGTTTTTGCAAATGTGGAATTCTATTGGATGATGACACATTTGGGGCACACTTGGCAGTGTCTCTGTATTCCTTATAAAAATGGAGGCAAAATTTGGAGTTTCTGTAAATGGGAAAAGGAGATATTTGCTCTCCTACCTTATCGGAAGCAACAAAAAGGGGCTTTTAATTAAAACATTGATAAGACTGTTTTCAAGTACACTGTATTTCAGTACTAAGGCACTTAAGCATAAAAAAGCATAAAAATGCTGCAAAGGTAGAGAAGAAAACTGCTGTGAGCCTATTTTCAGAGGGCATTTCAGAAAACATAGGCGTGGTAATGCTTCAGGGATGCTTGAATTATGGGCCTTGGAGCATAGGTTTAAGCATAGCTTAAACACCAGCCTTGGTGTTTAAGAGGATCCCTCAGCACAAGTTTTGTTTTGAGTTATTCTCAGTCTAATTGAACAGGTGAAGGAGTTTGTCCCAGGGAATGACCACGCACTGTTGTGTGAAGACACCCGAATGATCTCATTTACTCAACACTGCTTAGGTGGAACAGGAGGAAGAGTGTCAGAGCAGAGTTATGGAAACTTGGGAAGGACACAGCATTAAGAAGAGGAACAGTCTAATGGTACACAAATAGAGGAGGAAACAAATTGTAGCCAGAGGAGGTCCTCAGGGACTGGTAAGAGTAGTTGGGACAGCATGAGGAAGAGCAGTACTGGAGCTGCTCTTCTCAGGTTTCAGCCTGCTAGTAATGGCTGCATGTTGCCTTGGTCTGCAGAGGAAAGCATGACCCTTCACAGGGGGGCTCAGGACAGTGTTTTAGAGGGAGAACTGTGGAAGCAGCTGGAAGAGGAAGTATGATGGTTACTGGCTGCTCGTCACATCCTTCCTCCCAGAGGTTTTCACTTTTTCACAGCTGCCAGCTAAGTTGGTCACGGGGATGACCCCACACCTGGTTAAGCAAAAGGATCTAGGCTAGGTTAATTAGTCCAAATTGTATGTCTTTGGTAATCTGTCTCATGTTGATTGGAAGTAGCTGGAGAATTCTCCTACAGGCTAACCAGTGGGAGGATAACTTCTATCAGCAGCAGGCTGTAGGAGACTGTAAACTCTGCAGGTGCAGTGCTACTAAGAAAATTCAAGTAATTTGATGACCAAAACTGCATCCATGTTTATAGACCAAGTAAAGGAGATAGGTAAGGCTTTTCTAAAGGTGGTCAGGAGACAGGTGGGTAAGAAAATAATCATGACAGGAGGAAAATAGAGGTTAAAATTGGGGAAAATAGCACATATTATGTCAGTGCAAGATTTTGGTGTGCCCTCTTCAGGGACAGCTCCTGAGCCTGTGAGAGTTGTGGTGCTCTTGTGACTTACTGTAGATGTCTATATAATATATATGTATGTTTTTTTAAACTTGGTATGCTAATGTTGTCTCTATTAGCATAAAATTTGGAAACACTTAGGGGCTTAATTGGAAACGCAATAAGATTTAGCTCCTGTCATCAACTGAAAACTCAACTTTCAGATTGAATTCTCAGCATTTGACTGTGGTTAGAAGTTTCATTACTGTCTACCTGCTCCCCTTGCTGGTTGTGGGAAGCTGTTTCTCATTCTCAGCCTGGCCTGCAAAGCCACCCCAGGTTCCAAAAAAGCATGCAAACTAATCTGTCACCTACCTGGTCATGGGTGTTCAAGTCCTAATTATCTTCCAAGTGTAATGAGTGGCAGGAGAGGAGAGCCAGCACTGCTTTTCTCCATGTGAACACTCTGGTGGGTTTGAATCACCATCGTGCATGGCAGGCGAGACAAGAGCAGAGAACTGAATGAAACTTTTCCCTAGAGCTACAAATATTTTGCTAACTTTTAATCAATTTTTACTCTTTGATTTCCTCCCCTCCAAAAAACTTATGGATTAATGTGACCTATTGTATTTATTTGCATTGGACCCCTTTACAAGAAAAGCTATTAAGAGGAAGAACTCAAACTCAGTCCAATTTACCATGTATCCGGAGGCTTAACCAAAGCTATTATTACATGAAAGAATGGAGGAAATTAAGAACAGGACCTTCAGAATACCAAATGCCAGTACAATTTTTTTTTCTCGATTTTCTTTCTGACTAATTTACTCTGTCAGGAATTTGAAAACAATTAGGCACTAAAAAGAAAAAAGAGTGAAATAGTCTTACCTAACTCTTGTGCGCATGCTAAATACTTCCATACTGTATTGCAGGCCTTTTCTGAACTGAAAAATAGAAATCATTAAAAAAAATTGTTAACATGAACTCTAGTGGTGCTTCTGGAAAAATACTGTCCTCAGTTACCAAAAAACATGATGAGAGTCTCATAATAACAACAGAGAGGGCTATAAATGCTAGGAGAGATCTTATTTAGATGATATTACTCAGAAGAATATGATTTTCAAAAATAAGTATTTGTTTGGGTGACTTTTTCCAAAGGCAAAAAATGGTGAGAAATGCTTTTCGATAGGATATTTTCTTTTGTAAGCTAATAAAAAGTTAAATTAGATGGAAATGATGGTATCTTCAGAGCAGGTAACCTCTTTGTTACTAATTATCTGGTTTACTGGATAGTGGTGTTGTGATTTTGCTTCAGCCCCCATCCCATTTTTTTACAGACCATGCCTTTTACAATCTCAACATCTGTGCTTACTTTGATCATGGCAGAAAGATTGTGGACTTAATTTAATTTAATGCAATGGTAATTGTAGAGAATTCCTGCACGGATAATGATGAGAGCTGGTAGAAGAACAGACTGCATGGTATCCAAGAGTTAAAAAGATGCAGTCTGTTTGAATGCCTCGGCTTTTGAGCTTGATGGAGTATGTGAAAAATCTCATTTCCAGAAAGATTTTAATTACATCATGGAAATCTGCCTCTTTGCATGATGTTCCAGCTGGATATGGAAAGGCAAAAGAGCCTGGGAGCTGCCAGCATAGTCCTGACTGTGATGTTAGGAGGCAGTTTAAATTCTCATGTAACCTTGAGCTTATTCCTTTACTGCAAGGCCAACTAAATATTTCTGCAAAAACATAGATCCCCCTCTTCTAAAAAAGCCTCAGGCCTCTGATGCAACAGAATACTTCTTATGTAAAGTCTTTTCCTGCTGCTGTGTTCTGGAGTGCTTTTGTGAGTGTGTGGCCTTTGGGGCAAAAGGAAATGCCAGAAATTCACCTGTCAACAAAACTTTTCTTTTTCTCTCTGCATTAACTAAACATATTGAGTACCCTGACACAACTATGATGCATTGTTTTTTTGTGGCTCAGAAGCCTTGGTTCTTTGGCTGTTAATTTTGAGTATTAATGCTCTTCTTTTTTGGCTGGGTCCAGCCTGCTGTTGCCAGACAGAGTGGGTTGCAGGTTTCCTGTGAATAATTCTAGGAAAAGTAGGAAAGACTACACACTGCCTCAACTGGCAACATAACAAGAGAAAACATAATGTGATGGTATGTCTTACCACAGCGCCACTGTGTGCTGAGGATTGTCCTTTTTCTCTCCTTGCATGACTTATTCCATGCCTTTGTGTGTGTGTGTGTGTGTGAGGAGAGACTTCCTCATAAAGGGAAGTGAACATTTTAAGGCTCATTTCTACAAACTCTTATTTTTAGGTTATAGACTGAGATGGTGCCCTGAACAGATGATGCACTACAAAATGAAACTGAGACCCATGCCACCACAAAGGTCACCATGTGCACCCAGTCTCTTTGCTGGGTTAGCTGTCTGCTGTAACAAGAGTCTTTATATCTGAGGGTGGTGACAACCTGGTGGTGATGCCTCATGGCATGTGGCTAAAAGTCAATGTGTGTCTAAAATGTGTGTCTAAAAATCAACAATCCTCATCTAAGTGTGGATAGTAAAAGAAAGACTGACAATTCTTAATTGACTTCTAATTTGTACATTTTTAATTTAATGTCCAGCAACATTTTGTTTGCTGTTTTAGTGACCAGTTTATAACTCTACCAGCCCAAAACATTGAACTGAGAGCAGTGGTTACTCATTGCTGATTCAAAAGAAAAACCTCCTTACAGATTTTCCCACTCTCCTCCTTTCGTGTAGGGTGGTGGGGGCTGCCTTTTGAAATTTAAATTGTAGGTATTAGTAGCCTCTGGGTATGTCAGGCTGACCTGTTTTTTAAAAGATGAAGAGAAATGGTTAGGAAATGCAATAGGCCCAAGAAATAAGAAATTCTGTTATGGAGTCATAGTGCTTCTTAGCTGATGAACTTGGGCATTAATTATTGTTTTTCAGCTGTTAAAGTGCCTGTGTTTTGCGGAAAGAAAAAAAAAAACCAACATATCATCTTGAGTATTTGCACATCTGCACATCTGAATGATCAAAATGCACTGCTGACTTTGCAACCCACCTCCAATGTCTGCTTCAAAATTTCCAAAGAAAAAGTGCAGACAATGTTTTCCCCAAACACTTGCTATTTTTATGGTCTATAATGCTCCAGATTAAGATGATTTAAAATTCTTGGAAAAAGATTTTAATTGTTGTGGCTTCTACAATAATGATATTTATTGAATGAATTCCTAGATTTGACTCTTAAAAGCTTTTAGAAACTTGCCAAATCACCATGGAAAAAAAGAAAAAGCTTTCTAACCATCTAACTACATCAGTGACAACTGACAACTATGGGTCAAAGAATAGAGGGACACCTGGGATCAATTATTAATGTCTGAATTTGATTTTAATTGTCTTTGCATGTGAGTGTGGACTAATTTCTTTGTCTTCTGACAGATGTTTTCATTGGCTGCTAAACAACTCTGTTCTGATTTATGAAAGGTCATGACAAATTGTTGCAAAGAGGTTGCAAGATGTTTCTGCAGCTAATTGAATAAAAAATTCTTTGCCTTCCTCAAGGTATATCTGGGAAAGGTGTGTGACATTTCAGCTTTATATATTAAAAAATATATGAATATACTGTGCCCAGTAGTGTGCCTTGTAAAAATCTCCCTGCTTCTCATTTGGCTTAAGTATGTGTACTTGATGTGAATTGATGAGTGCAATAAGGGGATAGAAGGGGATAAAACAGAAGGCCAGAAGTCTACCTGAGTGTTTGGGTACAGAGCTATATTCAACAGGCATAATTTTGATGGGTATCATCATCAGTATTTTTTAAAAATAGCCTAAGCAGATCAAATAGTATATGCCAATGAGGATGAATTTTGGGGTATTTTCCTTTAAATTCACTCTGATATTTGTGTCTCAAGAACAGGGAGTGTTGTGTGTGTTCCAAGCTGTAGGGAGGGGAAAATGTGTTTTCTGTAGAATTCTTATATGTAGCAAAAATTTTTGTTTTCCTCCCAGTTCTGCATGATTGGTAGCTCTTGCACATTTTGCTCCTTTCTCTAAAAATTCTCCATTTCCATCAATACATTTACTCAGTAAAAACAAACCAGGAGAACCCAGGAGAGGGAACTGCATGATTAACATCTGCCCATTTTTTTCCAAGTTGACATGGGTTACTAATGAAGTACTACAAATTTATTCTCACCAACTCAGTTTCACTTTTGGTCTGCCCACACATACAGAAGAAAGAAGTGTAGATGGAGGCTTAATAAATTTTTACAATGGTCTGAAATAATCACAGTCTGATTGCAAATCACAGTCTGATTGATCCTAGTCACTGTCTAAAATACCCATCCTGTTCCAAAAATCAGTACATAAATAAATAACCTTTTTTTTCCTGGTGGTAAGTGCTCAGCACCTCCTAATAAATTATCTGTAATGTAGGTTGTTTGTTTTGTTTAAAGAATATCTGCTGGCTCAAATAAATTAGGAATAAGTTTTTTAATTTCTTCACCGTGTTTACTATCTTAAAATATTTCCTTAAGAGGTTCCATAAAGTATTATATGAATGATTTCAAATTTTCCTTTGGCAATTTTCTAAAACATATTGTTTATTTTCCTCAGCAGGCAAAGTTCAGTTCTTTACCTTGCTCTAAGGTAAAGTGTAAGGCATTGACTTGATACTGGATTTTTCAAAAATGGAGTAGTTGTGCCAAGTATAGGAAGGAGAGACAGAAACCTCAATCTGAATTCACCAACTGGAAAATAAACTGTTTCTGAATAGCTGTGATGGAGAAACAATCCTTAAAAATGGAAAATAGTCTTTGTTCTTTTATTGCATTTAGTTTACAAGATGAACAAGAACCAACAGGGCAAATAGCAACTCTTAAGCAATTCCATTTGCTTTATGTTTATAGTTCCACAAAAAAATACAAATCCCTTCCTTTGGGAGGATTATATAACCTCTTACTATCCCTAGAGCAGCTATATTACACAGGATCTTACCCTTTCTTGGCAAAATTTGCCGTGCCTTAGTCCAACAATAAAACAAAGGGTAAAAGAAAAAAATGAGCAATTTCTAGAGAATTTGATTCTCAGTTAATAAAGTCTTATTCTAAAAGCCCCCTCCAAAGTTTAGAACTCCTACTCCAAAATCATAACTAAAAGTCATGTTAGATATCAGTCTCCACTGTTGATCCATATTTTCCATTTATTCAACAAAATTACTTATGAAGTCAGGGTTTTATTCTTAACTTGCACATTATATTGTTATTATTCATATAATTGCATGAATTCCACTATGCTGAGACGTTTTAATTGGCAGCACCTGATGTGTGGTGTAAAATCCTGGCAAACCTGCTTTGACTTACTGAGCAGGGTCCCAGTGTTGAGGTGCTAGGTCTGGCCAGGTTCTCTTGCCGAAACAGCTTCACAGGTGCTGTGTGGGATGACTCCCCACCCTGCTTGAAGGGGACTTGGAGGGCAGAAAGCCTAATTTTGATGATCAGCCCGGAGCAAAGCAAAGGTGAGGCAGAAAGCTGTGTGTAGGAGGTGTGGCTGACCTCTCCCTTTCAGGCTTCGACATTCGTATGGATGTGTAGCCTTGAGGAATTCATGCAGCCCCTCCAGCTGTAGCTCAGTGTGCTGGAAGCAGCATTATTTCTTTAGCACTGATTACAACTGAAGCTGGCCAGGAGGCCAGTGGTTTTTCTTAGGTGCAGATCTCATAGCTGTGATCCATCTGTGTGATACCTTTAGACAAGATAACTCCGTGTAGAACATAGCCATAAACCTGTCCAAATACGAGCGGGCAGCAGTATAGTTTATGAACACCATATGCTAATGGTGCTCTGTGATCTGTGTCTTCTGCCTGGGGTTTGAGTGCTGTGTGAGTTGGTGCTCTGTATCGATTTTAAATCCATCACTTTTGAAACTTTTCTGAGGCTGTAAGGGTGAAAAAATGTTGATGTCAATGGTTTTACTCCTGTAAGTATCACGTTCTTTGAACTGATTCCTATTAAATGCTCTGACTCTTCTCAAACACTCCTGATCCCTCCCCAAGGAAGATTTAACCTGAATTTGATGCACCAGTGAGCATGTTGCTCTTAGGAAATGTTTGCGTCCCAGTTACAGAACAGGTTCCTCCAATTCCCACAGATTTGTCACATTCAAGATCTTACAGTGGGCAAAAAGAACTCACCTTCTTTTCAAAGACAAGAATTTATCATTAGTCTAAATGAAATCTTAATTGTTTGGTCAAAGGGTTTTTATTTGTTCAGTTACAATAATAGTGACACACATCAAAGTAAATGCAGATAAAATGAGGTATACACTCATTTTCTAGTATGTATAAAAACATATAAGGTTTTTGTACATCTTTCCTGTAAGTTATACTTTCCACTGGTGCTCTGGGTCTGTAAGTCAGTATTTTTAAACTGGGCAGAAGTGGTAGTTTCTGGTGAGCTGTCAGCATCCTGAGTATTCCAAATACATCCTTGGGAGAAATCTTTCCCCTTCGCTTTAGGATCTGCTTGCAGGCATTTTTGCATGGCCTGCACCTATCTCCTTCTTGACTGGTTTTAAGTTCCACATAGCATTTGGATTTATTCTATATGGTGGTTTTGACATATGTTTGTCACTTGTTTTTTCTCTTTTGGTTACACCTGGCTGGTTTCACCCAACTCCCAAGGACTCATCCCTCTCCTGGCTAGTCACTGATCACTGGTTGCCAGCAGTTTTTAGCCCTGGGACCTCCAGTGTCACCCTGAGTCCACACCAACAAGGCTAAGCTTCTGTCCTATGCCCCCTCCCCCCCATTACCTTTTTGGCTTAGGATCCCAAGCAGGACTTGGTATTGCCATTTACTACCTTTAAGGGAGCCTCATGCCGTGCAGTAAAGCAAAGCTTATGTGTATCTTCAGATGTGAAAGTGTAAGGATGTGAGGCTCATCTCAGTGCAGAAGGTTTTCTGGTATGAAAAGTTTTAGAAAACATGGTGTTTGGTATGTCTCAGTTACAGGACTGTGGTTCAGCAGGGTATAGAACAAATGCGAAAGAACAGCCAGTTTCAGAAGTTTTTCAAGACTCTCTTCAGCATGTCTTGCTGCCACCCAGTGCTTCTTAGAGTGCCTTCTCTTCGTGTTTTCTGTAGAAGACAGCAGCAGGCCTCTGATCTGCTGACATTTCCTTGCATCTTGGGGAGAGTGGTCCCCACAAGTCCTGTTCCACTAGTTAGACCAAAAAGTGCACTTTGCTTAAGTAAAGTACTTTTGCCAAAGGAATCACCAAGGGGAAAATTGAGGTTTTCAAAAGCACTGCAGTATTATTGATTTTATTATTCATTTTATTATATTTTTTTAAAAATACTGATTTCATGGAAAATTTGATTAATAGAAAAAACTTCTCCTTGAAGTAGCTTGTCCACCATCTCTCTTGAGGAGAAAAAACTGAAAATTAGCTGGCCCGGTTGGTTAGGGAGATCTCTTCAGCAATGTTTCCACTGGTTTCATCAAACTGGTTTCCAGCACAGCTTCAGCCAGAATGTGGTTACCCTGCAGTTATTGCAGCTGCTGTTTGAGAATAGCAGTAGGAAAGGAATTCCAGTATTTAGAAGACCAATTTGATAGTATGGAGACCAAGCTAAAAGTCCCTGTTCTGCTGCAGTTTTCCAAAGTGCCTCATTTCCCTATCTCTAAAATGTGAGCAAAAGAAAGTTCTTTTCCTTTTAACAACCAATGTTTTGTGAGTAAAAATAAAATTATTAAATATGCTGAAAATTTTCAATGGAAATTTCAAAATGGGAACAAAAATTTTTTGTTAGTATTTTTAGTTTTTGGGACAAAACCCCACCCAGTTTTTTATTAACTCAGCAGTCTTTTTCTTTCTTTTTTTTTTTTTTCTTCATGAACCAATCTTTTCATCATTGCAGTTATGATCAAACTTGGACCAACTATGAAGAACCTATTAGGACAGTGAAGCTATAAAAATTTCAGAAACCCAGGAGCTGGAATTCATCGCCACTAAATTATAACCCTTTCAAGAAATACTTTGAGATACATGGGAACTGATGAGACTGCTCTTTAAAGAATAAAATCAAAGATGATGAGTTCTATAGGCAGTATTGAGCTAGTTGTCAGTAATTAGCTTCAGATGAGATTGTTGTCTTTAATGTTTCTTGACTATTCTTGGATGAGTTGGAACATACGATGAAAGTGTAATTACAGTCTTTGATATTTTGGTGGATGTCTCGATGCATCCTGGAAGTACTCCAACAGGTTGTTTGGCCAACTGGTTTGTGGGGTAGCTAGTCCTACACAAATAAATAAAGAAAAAACTTTTTAATTGTTCATGCAATAAATGGTCTCCTCACATACATTTTATGATGTGGTATTTTAAGTGCATCTAAGCAAAAGTCAATCTAATGAAAGAACAAATGCTTTTTGTCTTTTATGTGGATTGTGTTACTTGTGTGCTTATTGTGTTTTTTTAAAGTTCAGGCTTTTTAATGCTAATTATTAAAACAATGAGTTCAGTGTGTCTGGAGTGGAGGAAAATGAGCAGTTTAAAGAATACAATCTGTGCAAGTGGATTCTGATAGGATGTGTGTTGGTTTTGTGCTGGTGTATGTATTGCCACTCAGATTACATCTGTGCAATCACCAATCAGGGCGTTAATATTTCTTTTTTTAAAATCATACATAACTTCAGACTGATTTTTTACAGTTTAGTGGAACAGAAATTCTAAAATAAGGTCTTGAATTTAAAGGCACTAATCATTTGAGATTTCTCTGTCAGATTTACAGTTAATAAGGCTTCAAGTAGAATATAAATTTAGAAGTGTGTACTAGGCCTAGTAAGCTGTAGCAAGAGACAAAAAATATTTTATAAACTGTGAAAAATACTGACAGATAGAAACACAAGTAGCTATATACCTGCTGGTATCAGGCAAAATGAGCAGGGAGAATTATCTCAGATTATCTTCTGGAGAAGGTCTATGAAGGCAGAGAAGAGATAAGGAATGTCTCCTTGGGTGAGCTACCTTAGACCAGCATCAGAAAGCCTGGGAGGTAGATGTCCCACTAAAACACCAAGTGGGCAACCATCACCTTCTTGTGAAGGGCAACGTCACCTCCTTGGGAGTCTCCAGCAGATAAAGATCTGGAGAGCCCCCTCAAACTTATTTTTAGTTCAGGTACAGTAAGCTGGAACTGTGAACCCCCTGGATGCCAACAGGTTGAATTTGTTTTCTGGAGACCATTGCCCATGACATGTTTTCCTTATGCTGTGCTGGATGTTTATAGAAGAGAGTGGGAAAGGCTGTCTGCTGTCAGCAGGGATTTTACAGGTACCCTTCCTGTAATACCTGGCTATCCAAAAAAGCATGTTTGCATGTTGCTGTAGCCTTGCCTTCTGCACCTTTCTCCTCTTCTGACCTTACTGGAAAAATAGTCAGATGTTGAACTAATGTATTTAATCAAGTTCATGTAATGAGAATGTCTGCTTCTTATTACAGTAGGCAACTTAGTGATAAATCCCTTGACAGTGCCTTTAGTACCATGACTATCATGAATGGTAGTTCTCAGTGCCTTAGAGAACCATGATTTGTGTTGGAAGGGATTTAAAAGATCAGCTAGTTCTAACACCCCTGTCATGGCTATGGACGTGTTTCACTACACTGGCTCACTCAAAGTCTAGTCCAACCTGGCCTTAAACTAAGTGAAGAATTTTTTCCTATTTACTAATCCAAACTTATTTTCTTTCCATTTTAAGCCATTCACCCTTTGTGCCCTACCACTACATGCCCTTGTAAATAGTTCCCTTCCAGCTTTTCTCCAGAACCCCTGTGATGAGTTAACTCTGGCTGGATGCCAGGTGCCCACCAAAGCCCCTCTCTCTCTTCCTTCCTCAGATGGACAGAGGAAAGAAAATATAACAAAAGGCTCTTGAGTTAAGGACAGGGAGAGATCACTCATCATTTACCATCACGGGCAAAACAGACTTGACATGGGATTTCATGTGGTCTTAAGCTCAGCACATGAGCAAGTCCTTCAGTATTAACAAGCAAAACAACCATCTGTATGCAACTGTGGCTTTAGTCTAATGAATTACCTGTGTATTCAAACCATACCTGGTTAATTAAACTTATCAGCCTTAAGTAAAATAAATTAAAGCTAAAACTCCACTCCCTTCCCTTAAGTGAAAACCCACAGCCTTCTCCTTCTGTTCCTTCTCCTACTCTCTCCACCACTGATTTTTCAGTTAAGTTTTGAATACAATATTTTGGAAAATCTGTGTACAGTAAGTGAAAAGTTCTGAAATTTGTTTTCTTTGGGTTTTTCTTCTTTAGCTATTTCAGATTATCATTACCTCAAACGTGTTCCAGATCTGAAGCTTTTTGTCTGTGGGTGACTGATGAATGTAAAAACATTCAGGCAAGATGTAGAGGAAAGAATTAGGGAGGAAAATCTACAGGTCAATTTTTTTATGTAGAAACTGCATCACTAAAATATATATTAAATGTCATTTATATATGAAGAAATTTGCAAAGCTCTATAAACCTTCTGTGGTGTTATTTTTAAGCACTGCATTTCATCCAGCATGGGGAGTGAGGCGAACAAGGAAGTTAGTAGTTGTAACATTTTTGTAAATTATTTTAGTTAATGAAAATAAGTACCTTTTTTTATACAGTTTGGCTCAGTATGCTTACTGGATCTTATTTTAAACAAGATTTTCTAATCGAGGATAAATGTGTGCTATTGTATTTTTATTTGCTCATAATATTACTCTTTCTGTATACATTAAACTAGTTGTTTTGAGCACACAAGTGCTGATGAACAAGACAAATCTCAAATAAGTAATAAAATCAAAGATACAATGCAATTTAAAATTCAATGCCCTAACCAAACACTTACAGTATAAATAATAATTGAATTAATAGGAGAAAACAATCTTACTACTGTAGGTGCATGCATCACAATTACATTTGTCTTTTTAGGGGACCGGTGGGGGTCTCATAAATTACTATGTTTTATCTTAGCAATACATATGGTGGTATCTGTGCTGGATGCCTTTCATTTTTTCTTGCCTTTTGGTCTGGAAAACGATAAATTATGCACCCTCTGGTATGAATTCTGTTTGTGTGTATTTGGCATAACACAAGAATCTTAGAAATGAGTGAACATTTCTCTCACATCTGGAACATGTCTAAATTATCACCAATAACGTTCTCACTACAAATGGCTGAACAAGACAGTAAGGCACTGTGTCAAATTTAGTCCAAATCCTTCTGCCATTAAATGAACAACAGCCAAAACACTGAAGCTATGCAGTTCCTAAAGTTCTGTTTAAAAATAAAGCAACCAACAAATTCGGAATAATGGCTAGATTTTGGCTATGAGTTGGCTTGATTTTAAATTGGTTTCAAGAAAGCCTTCACCCCCTTGCTTAAAGCCATACATAACAGATTATGTGTTCCATAACATCAGCAGCATTTATACCCTGGTATTTACTCTGGTTTGTATTCTGCTAAAAGGTGCCTGAGATGTGATGGCTGCTCTTAGCTGAGGTCATTCAGCCCATGAATTTAGCATCTGAAATTTCTGCTGGCCCGGGAGCAGGTGGCCGGCACATTGGTGCAAAATGTCCAGCCACGCTGCTGGCTTCAATTAGGATCCATTCAAAGCTGACTCATCTGTTACCATGGCGCTCTTGTCAACCTGGCTGCTTTCAAGCCAGAAGTGTTAATGTGCACTTACCGCAGCGCACTTGTCAGTCATTCACACCCACACCCTGGTGGCGAGGCGAGGCTCCACAGGGCTAGCAGCGCTGCTGAGGGGACGGGACTGCCTCCTGCAACCTGCAAAAACCCAGGACCACGGTTTTGTTTTGTGCATCTGTTCCTTTTATTTTCCATGGGCTGAGTAACAATTTACCACCCAAAGAGATGAAGGGGTATATCCCGTGCCTGTTGTGTTTGGATACCAGCAGAAAGATGATATGGTCTGCGGTGAAGTCTTGTGGTTTAGGAAACTGTACTGCCTATTTTATTTTTCCAGCAGGGTAAATCAAAGAAATAAATAGAAAATAAGTGCGTTGTTTTGTTTTTTTTAAACTTCATTCTTCATAACCAAGATTACACTCAAAGTATTTCATGAGTATGCCCTAGTACCATGCCCTCCATCCCTTCTCTGTAGTTTGTTCCTCTGCCCCATTTTTAAGGAGAAATTGGTGGACAGTTGATTTTGTGGACTTGAAAACATTCTGTGAAAGCCTTTTTACTCCTGCTAGCACCCCTTCTTTCTTGTGTAGATTAGTCACAGCTGTTTGTGGCACAGCATCAGCTGCTACTCAGACCCTGTAGTTGAAAGTATGTCCTTCTGCAGCTCAAAGGCAAATTAGTGCATGAGCTTAATTCTTATGGGATTGAGGGCCTTGATTACTGAACTCCTGCCACAGAGGTGATTTCATATCTTTTGGGTCTATGTGGACCAGGGTTGATGGAAGGTCACATCCCAGCTCACTGAGAAACATGCAAGTTTTCACTCTGGTTTTTTTTTCCCAGTTTAGGCTCTGGTGACACTGATGCAATCCTCACCTTTTATTTCCCTTTCCTGTTCCCCACTTCTGGCTCTTGTGGCTTTGTCTAGACTACAGATATGGATGGTGTGGGAATAATGGGCAAGCGTGCATGTGTGTGCATGCACACGCACATTTTGTGCCTTGTAAACTTTGTGTCACCTATGTGAAGTACTCCTGCCTGAAGAAACAGCTTTAAATCAAAACAGGCTGTGAGAGGGAAACAACAGGAAATGAAAGAATGGCTAAGATAAGGTATTCTGCTGCATCAACTGGTTTAATAAAAGTGTCACAGGTACCTCTCTTCACGTGTGCCTTGCCTTGCTTATCAGAGCTGGAGCAATGTGGCAGCTACAAACCCATTTAAAAACAGATTTAGGGGAGAAGAGTAGTGCAGTGAAAGAAATGGTGCCTGAACAAGTAACCCCACCTACTGAACCACTGAGAAACACCCCAGCCCGTGGCTGCCTGCTGTGCCTTTATGCCCAGATGTCATTTTTACTTCTGCTCATCATAGGACTGAGGGAGGAGTCACTTATTACAGGCAAAGTGAAAGGACTGGTGGGCCATCACTGTGTGCTCTGTACTGCTGCAGGGGCTGTTGAGAGTGCAGGCTTTGCCTATTGATGCACCAGATTTATTCATCTGTTGAAAGCAGTCAGCAGTGTTTTCTGACGGCTTCGAGGGGTTTGCCTGTAGCCCTGGTTTTATTTCTATGACACCTTTCCTTTACTGGCTCCATGAGAAACAGCATTCAGATCTTTTTTGTCTTGTTAGATCATTTGCACACATGCACACACAGAAAATGTTGTTTTCTCATTGTTTTGCTTGATTGGTGTTTGCCATGGTTATGTCCCTGTAGGTCCGGGACGCAGAAATATAGAGGGTGAGATAATCTAGTGACTCCCAATTAAACAAACAAGCCATGTTCAAACCCGTAATTTTTAGCCATTTGTACTTAGGTTAGGGCATGAACTTTAAATATGCTTTCACAGGAACATAAAACATTCTTAAGCCTCTGCATTTCTGCTGCAAAGGAATAATGCATTTCTTCAGCTGGCTTTGTCTTCCGCATTGTGTGCAAGGGTGGGAAAACCCAAATGCTGCTAACACAAAACATTCCCTGCTCACTCACTTGTTCCCCTGGCAGCAGGATGAGAGAGGGAATGAATTGCATATGATTGGCATTAGTCACACTGGTTACTGTGTCCTACTGGAAGGTACATGGGTCTCAAGAGGCCATTGCAGGCCTCCTCACAGAGCGGGGATGCTCACCCAAAAATACAGGCAACGCTGTCTGCCTCATCTGAGGGAAACAGCACTAGGACTGAACTAGTAACTGCAGTGTAATCAGGACTAATAGACAAAACTAGAAATGCTTCTAAGTCTGACTAGGTGCTAATTCTGCATTTCCCTTAGTCTCCTCTCCCACTTCTCCTGTTCTTCTCTCAGTAGAGCATCTCTTCTTCTGGAGCCTCTTCATTGTTTTTTTTAGCTTGCCTTGCTCTTTGGGTCTGCTTCATCCCAATGTAAATTATTATTGTTTAACTGCCTTCTCTGGTTTTCTGCAGAGCTCTGCTTTCTGTCCAGAGCTGTTTTTACTCTGTTTGTAGAATGCCTTGCACAGTGGGATCCTCTCTAGTGGTGGGGCTCAAGGGCTCAGCGGTAATGAAAATAATAAAGGCATGGTACTTTGTCATCATTTACTTTTATGTTTTTGTCAATAATAGGGTTGTGTAATGAGCAAAAAAGTAGACCAATTACCATGTTTTGATACTCTGATTCTGGATTTAAACAATTAACTGGCAAAAGAGCTCTATTAATTCAGGTTATGGGGAAACCGCTTGGCTGGCAGCATGGTCAGACTAAAAGAAGCCAACCTAATGACACCCAGATGCTCTACAAAATAATTGGGTGAGCTGAGTATGATTATACAATCATTTCTTCTATCTTAATTAGCTGATGACTAGATAGAGTCTTTGGTGATCTTCCTTACTGCATGGTTACATAAAAATTGCTGGAGCTGTAAAAGCTTTTTCCCTTGGTCAAGGTGAAAATCGTGCCTAAGCATGGCATTGTCATGCTGTAGTTGTGGCTGTCAGGCTGGATTCTTTACCTTGGTATGGTACAGACTTGCAACTGCTCAGTGTTATGAAACCAGGTCTTTGCACTGCTATAAGCAGGTGAGCTGGGAGGTGTATGGTTGTCTTTTCCTCCCAAAGTGCCCTAGATAAGGTGTGGTGAATTATAATACTAGCAAATTTAACCCAACATTTTAAAAGCCATTATACTGTGGGATTTGGGGTTGGTTTTACTTGGTGAAATGACCATGTTGGTGTTTGCTCTCATCTTTCAGGCTATAATGTGTTATAGCAAAGTAAGCTTGGTATTCTTCAGCAGTTAAATCTAAAATTTGAACTTAGTTCTAAGCACGTGGAACAAAACGTGAATAGATTTTAATTGCAGGGCTTTTTTAAGTACTACCACTCAGTATTTGCTGCCCTCTAGGTGGTATTTAGATTTTTAAGTACCTCATCTAGAATATCTTATTAGTCAGAGATCTAAATGTGATTCAAATTTAGTTCTAGTGTTTCAGAGTCTCTTAATCTCTGTGGCACTGCAATCTGGAGGAATTTTATTTTAGGTTTCATTTTATATATATTATCTGGGTTGAAACACACTTCATTTTAGATAACCAAGAAAATGTATGAACATATTTGTGACTTCAAAATTTGCATTATTTAGCCATGTATTTCCATCATTCTGCACTGGCATCCCTCAAATCCCCTAATAACTTCATTAAGAAATTAGGTCCCATTGACTCACTAAATCTTCATTCTTGTAACTGCTTAAACTATCAATGTATATATTGAAACTATGTATTTGCTCATTTGGGCAAAATTTCAAGAAATGATTTTTGTAGTTGTGGTTCTGTTTTTAAAATAATGAAAAAAAAAATCTAACAATTTGATCTGATGTGATATAGAAAAACAATATGTGTTGTTGAACTGCTTCTTCATCTCTCTGGGCATCTGAGCTTGCTACCATGTAAGCAGAGTATTGCATGACACAGGAATGAAAAACCAAATTCTGCGTATTTGGGCTACATAGTTACAGAAAGACTGAAATGGAAAAGGATAGAATGTGATGGTCAGAAAAAAGGAAAAATATCTTTCATTTTCTTAGGACTTGGCAGGAAAACCCTCCCTGAGCCAAAGAAGTGGAAGGACAGAAAAACAATGAAAGCAGGGCTGAGTTGTGGGTTTGTCCCTAGCCATGCTAGCTGGATATGAAAAGGACTGAGAGAACAAGAGGAGATCCCAGAAGGCTTCCTGAAGACACACAGTTTTCTTCTCAGCAGGAGACTACCAGTTCTTACCTGGACTATGACTGAACAGTCAATTTTCTTTTATGGTGAGGATGGTGAAACATTGGAACAGGTCCGGAGAAGCTGTGAGTGCCACATGCTTGGAATTGCCCAGGGTTGGATGGGGCACTGAGCAACCTGAACTAGTAAAAGATGTCCCTGTCCATGGGACATTGCTGCCTCTAAAAATACAAAGACACAGGTATAAATACAGAGACACAGGGTATAAGGAATCAGTTTCTTCAGGAGCCTGCTCTGCAGAGGATCTCTGAATGTGTGTCTTTTCTCTGATTTTCTTTGAAAAGCTGTTCTCAGCAGCCTGCAGGTGATGTGGATAGATGAGGCCTCACTGCACCCACCCAGCTGTTTTGGCTGGGTGTGCCAGCACAGCCCCAGTCCCAGGCCTGCTGGAACTAGAGGAGAGGAGTTCACATGGAGTGAGAGGAATATGCACTGGGAGGGGAATGTTTTCATTTATATTTGCCTATGGCAAGAGGATCCTGGAAAGCTTTTCTCCCCTGCTAGTGTTAATCACTCTGACTGCTTGCAGAGGAAAACTGAAGTCCCTTTAAACTTTTAATTTTTTTATTTTTAAAGAGGCCCAATAAGCTGCCCTGTGTTTTAACATTCTAGTGCTCTTATTTGTTCTGGTAGCTCTGTTCTGGTTTAAATAAATTTTTTATGATCTTGGCTGACCATAAGTGTACACAGTCTTCCGAAAGATGCCTTGCCAGTGTCTTCTACCGAAACACAAATACTTGTCCCTGCTGGAAAATCTTCAAGGTACATCCAGGGTTAGATGGCATAAACATGTGAGAGTCCCTCTCTCTTTGGAAAATGCAGCCAGATCATTCTGTCCTCTGCCATTTCCATTGTAAGAGCTGTCCAAGAGAAATCTAGAAATCTTCTTCCTGGTTTTCTGATTTTATTTTTTTTAAACTTTTAATTGTTTTGGTATCATGGCTATCCCTAAGATCCCTGGTTTTTTCCCATGAGATATTCCAGCCCTCCACCACACTTATGTAATTGGCAGACTCACTGGTAAATTATTTCTGTTTGTGAAAATGTCACTAAATGAAGAGTTGTCTCTAAGACGGAATTGTTGAGGAGTTACACTGGTAACCTCTTTTTAACCTTATAATTTCGTACTTCCTGACAATTAGCAGTCAAGTCCACTATCTCTTTTATAGTTCTGCTGCTAATCTCCACTTTCAGCTGCTGAATTAATAACTTCCCATATGGCAACATATCAAATGTTTCAGTGAAGTCCAGTAGATTAAATTTTTGTGCCTTTTTTTGTGTAGGAAAGCAATCACCTTATCAGATAAGATGAAGTATGCTAGCTGTCTTAAACATGTTTACAAGCTTGGCTAAGGAGCTAAAGGGACTGTACTACCATCTGTGAGATTATGACTTGTAGATTTTGTAAAGTTCTTTCTGATTTTTGGAAAAGAACTGTGTTCAAATAGAATATTTTGCATTTTCATTGTTGCTATTGCCTAAACATTACATGTAGTATGCTTTTATTACATTGTTGAAATTTTACCCTGGTTATCTCCTTGAGCTGGTTTTCAGGAGTTTCTAAACTTGGATATCCACTGGCAGTATGATAGTAACTATTAGTTGAATAGAGGAAAAATATGCAAAATTTTTAGAAGATCTTCCTTTAGTTTACTTCTTACTATAAGAAGAAGTCACTATTATTAATACTTGAACTATGAAATAACAACTAAAACCGTTTGGCTCCAATCTCATGGTTTAACTTCTCTGACACTCTTTCTAAAAATCAAATTTGCAGTGTAGCTTTTCATTCACCTGGTCTAGCCATCATACCACACAATTTACTATTTAAGTGTTTATTAAGGGCACAGTCTTTTCTTTCAGCCTTTTAACAGAGCGTTTTAACAGGGAATATCAGTCTTTTAAGTCTCAGTGGCAGAGAAAGCTTCCATTGAAAAATTAAAAAAACTTATTTTCACTATGTATCCAGGATTCTTAGAAGCTGCCTGAAATGATCAGCTTAGCAATAAACCAAATATCATACTGCCTATTCTTTGAAAAACAAGGGCTTTTCTATAAGGATCTGAACAGAGTTGAGTCTGTAATGTTATGCAAATAAAGGAAATACTGCAAGTATATTGATCCTTTCTGCAACAACAACAACAACAACAAAAAAAAAAACCAAAAAAAAAAAAACCCCAAAAAACCCCCAAAAAAATGCCATTACACTTCAAATGAACAAAATAAAAAGTTCTGTAAATAAATGACCATCAGGTAAATTATCTCCAACAGCAATAAACCCAAACTGAAGTCAGCCCTGTGACTAGAAGCAATTTTCAGTCACAAATATAATAATGCTTTTCCTTGCTAATACCATTGTGATACTGCTAATGTGCAAGACCCAACAATGATTTTTCTGAAGAAGAATGGAATAATTTGCTATATCATTGAAAATTAGTCTGGACAAATTAGATATCTGTGATTATCCCTCTTTTCTTTTTTCATCCATGATGAAGTGATACAGTATTTTTCAAGCTGCCAAATCCCTTTTCAAAAGACTGTCAGATTTTCCAAAAACTTTCCATTTTTTTTGAGTTACATTCTCAGTTTTATGGGAAAACAGTAATGGTTTGCCCAGAGAACTAAAACTGGATGCAATAGATTTATTCTTGCAAAAACAGCCCTTAACTCTGTGTGTGCTTCAGCAAAGGGAACATTGAAACTCCTTGTACAAATGTTAAGTGTGAAAACCTATTTGGCTTTTGCAGAAGGTTCCCCCTATGTCCACCTCTTGAGATTCAGAAGCTGACATCTGTTTTGGTTCCTTGACCGAGTGTTTGGTTGAGATACAATCAGTAAAGAATATTATTCTTTATCATTTATTCCTAGTGGCAGTTTTCTGAATACAAAAGCACATGCACTTGTCCATGTGAGTGAATGCTAAAATAGTTAAATATTGAACCACAGAGAACCATTAAACATGAGCAGATGTAATATCTAGAGGTAGACCTGCATATTTGAGGCTGGAAGGTATCTTCTTGTGCGTTTGTGCATGTATGTTTGTTATGGGGAGGCAAATTGTACTTCTCTGGACAGGTTCCTTGCCAGATGTTTCTTACTACCTCAGATGATTGAGGAACCAAAGTACATCTGGCTATTAAAATATCTTTATATGGTTACATGATTTATTTGGAAAGCATGGTTGAAGCTAGTAAGTTTACAAGTATGTGAATAATTCTTACCAGTTTCTGGATGGAGACAGTAAGCTTTGGAACTTAAACTAGACAATATTGCTGATCTGTGCTTACTTACAAGATGTGTTTGTTTATTTTTAAGATTATTACATTCAGACAGCCTTCTATTTACTTATGCTATTTTGGTATTTTTGCTGAGAGTTTAGAGACTTAAATAAACCAGAGTCTCTATGGATTATAGTTATGTACCATTTTATACATGCTGGAAAGCCATAAGCCTTCAGGCTGAGATAACTGCATAATAAACATGTATTTTATGAAATAATACCTTTAACACATGTTGCATAAAAAAAAAGCGGGGGACGACAGTTCATCTCTGTCTGCCATAACAGACTTCTATCAAAAATAAATTTAGAGGACCTACAGTTGCTCTCCCAGGTTTTGAAAAGAGATGATTTTACTAGATATTTCCATAAGGTAGCAAGGAGCACTTTTGAATCTGGTCAGTGAGCCTCATGGAGCTGTGAGATCCAAATGCTAACGATCTGGCACTCATAGGGAAAAGAGGAGATGTCAATGGGAACATGGAAAGGATGCTTTGTGCTTAAGACCCTGCATTTTGCTGTCGGTGATTGCCATTGATAAAACATTAGATATTGCTGTGTTTTGTGTTTGCAAGGATGTTATGAAATTAAATATTCTCATACAATTATTTGGCAAGTGTTTGATCAATAGACAATATTTCTTAACAGAGTGCCTGAAAACATGGCCCAGAGTTTCTTCTGCTCTGAAATACCCACTGCTTCAGGTGCCAGCTCTGGATTTGCAGGTTTCTCAGCTTTCCTCAGTATGTTAGAAAGCAGAATGCCATGCCATTGTCACTGGGCAATTACTGTTACTGTTCCCTTTCTGATATCTGGATACTATCAACAAAATATCCCGTAGTGGCACCGTAATTTTATATGGCACATAACAGCTTGCATGGTCTCATATATAACAGCATCATTGCAGCTGTAGGGTGTTATTTTGCCTTGCTCTAATAAGGGATAATAATAATAATAAAAAAAAAAAGTCAAATTTTATGTTATCAGTCATCCTAGCTACAATTCTTAAAAAAAGGCAGCTCAACTTTGTTTTTTAGAGTTTAGTTCCCCCTACAGATTCAGGTAAACCTCAGCACAGCTGTTCAAATATAGATTTTCCTTTAAAGTACTTCTGTAGAACCACAATTTCTCTTCAAGATGTTGGCTTAAATATTGAAGGAAAAAACCACGTCTTTCTGACCTTATTTGCTTTTGCTATTTTATTTAACCTTTGGCAAGGTTAAAATATTTGCTGTATTTCTTTCCTGTCTTTCCCTTTTATTTGAAATGCTTTTAAGAAATTCTAAGTTTTCAGGCAGATTTCCTGCCCTGCAGACTGATTTCTGAGTAACTCAAAAGGCAATCTTTTCCTGAAAGAAAGGTTAAATTTTACTCTCCTGAATAAAAATTTTCTTCAACTCACATAGCATGCCCTCCAACACTGTCAGACTAGAAGCATAAAAAGTAATCCAAACTGTCCAAAGAATGAAGTTTGACATTCTATTGTCAAAAGAGGAAATAGTGTACCAAAGCTGAGGATATTTTGTATTTTGACTAACAGGCTTTTCTGAAATAATACCCAGTTCCAGGTGGACAAATGTACTTTCCTGTCTCATGCACTCCTTCTCCTCTATGGATTGAGTTTCTTTGTCATACTGCAGTAATTACAGAACATTACAGCCTCTCTTCTTGGTGAGAAGAAGAGATTTGCCATGAGAGTGCAGGGCAGCCTGGATTCGAGTGCGGCTAGCAACTTCCACAGGGCACAGTTACACATATATGAGCGAAAGATAATATTTTACCAGTATGGTTTTACTTCTAGATTTTAATTTTATATGCTTTCTAGTGGCTTGTCAGTATTTTCCCAGGGAAAGATGATAGTTTTTGCAGAAAAGTGTCTATTACTTGGAAAAACATACTTCTGTCAGCAGGAGTTTTAGGGCTGAATGAATATTTCTCCACTGACAATGTTAGTTTTTGTGTGTCAGTTTCCAAAGTAGGCAACTACACAGGTAATCCTAATGACAAGGAGTATCCACATGATCCACTCTGAGCTATATCTCACACAGCCCTCTCCCACCAACAGGAGATTACATTTGATATAATATTTTCTTAATTTTAGTGAATTTGAAGATTTTCATTATTACTTCTTTTGTATTTAAAGTGACACTTTGTGGTCTTATTATTTTGTTTGGTTCATCTGCATTTACAGTTTTTCTGTTAGTTTGGGTTAGAAATCAAGATGCATGTCCTACAAAAACAGAATGTGAGATGTGTACAAAAGCCATGTCCAGGTGGTGTTGAGAAATCCAGAATTGTACACATCACCACTGCTACTCTGTAGATTTTTGGCAAGGTGATTTCTGAGTGAAAGACACTTTGAGCTTAAATCTAGGTTTTACAATTTGTGTATTTCTTCTGGAAGTGCCCTTTGACAGATACAAGGAAAACAGACACCATAACCTCTTTATTTCTATTTGTTTCTTTATAGGTTCCCTTTTCTCTTTAAGTAATTTTCACTGTTTTTTTAAAAAATTACCTCAGTGTTCTCCTGTCATCTTGATTCCTGTCATTGCAGTTATGTGTGATTGAGCTCTGGAGCTTTATGCATGAGAATAACTGGAAACCACATTTTCCCAGGATATTGTTCCTACAGAAATGTATATATACCAATTCCATCCTCTTTTACTGTGGATCATCTTGCACCTTTTTTATTTTTCTTTTTCTTTTTTTCTCCTGTCATGGTGTAGCAATATTGCCAATTTTGATTTGGTTCCTTTCACAGGAGGGGAAAGGAAGAAGAACTCAGTGGCTTTATATAAACATCTGCGCAGGAAAGCAGCAAAAACATCGCTCTCCACATTGGTGTAGCTATCTGTACCCCAACTCCCCCCATGCCAGCACTGTATCTTATGATGAAGTTTTTTCAGCTATACTGGTGAAGAGCAGCTTGATTGCCAGTATAATTACCTTCTGGGCTAATACATGCCTAAACTCATTAACTCCAGTTGAAAAATATTATACATATAAAGTAGTTTTCAGATGTGCCAACACTTGGTGGTTGTGTCTAAAGCATAAAAAACCCCACAACCCTACAGGTTAAGGCATATTCGAATGGCTGCCAAAGTGCTCCATATGAGTGACTGCTAGGTAGTGGTATAAAATGTTGACAAGTTAGGAAAGCCTGAATCCAGAGAAGCTGGTTTAGCTCCTTATGCACTGTTTGCATCCACGCAAGGTGAACACTTCCTCCAAAACTTTTGGTTTGACTGGGCTGAGGAAGCAACAGGCCAAGACTGAGCAGTGATAGCCCCAGCAAGTGTTTGCACATCAGCCCTGCACTAATGGCTCTGCCAGGAAGACCTGGATGAGGACAGCCGACCCCTCTTCCCCTGCAGTACCATTTTAGAAGGACTCCAGCTTTCAGCATCCAGCCATTGCCTTTGTGACTGGATCATTTTCTTCCCCGCTGAGTTTTAATCCCTTAGGACCGGGGAAACTTCACACCGTGCGCAGGCATGGGCTCAATTTAAACAGTCCATTCATTTCAGGTTGTAATAACCTGCTCGTGCCCTTGACGTTTCCAGTGAATGGAGAATTGGGACATTATCAGTGACTAGTGAGGATGAAAGGAAATACTTCACCTCGGCTGTGGAAGTACCCGCATCTGTTATATTTTAGCTGTTATCTTTGGCCGGGGACCTATAACTGATCTCACAGCTGAGACAGGAACCATATGCAGAGAGAAACGAATTTTAACCCTCTCCTTGCCCATCACTCACGGATGCTCACTGTATGTGCTAATGTGAGAGACATTAACACTTCCTTATCAGGAAATGTCACCTAAGCAAAGGGTTAATTACTAAATTCGGTATTTCTGGTGATGACCGGGAAGAGATGCTTTCCTTGTGTCTGCACGAAGCAGCAGTATAACCAAAAGACCTTCTCCAAATTATCTGAGTGTCTGACTTAAGGTATGGGTAGCTACAGCTGCTTCTTTCCAGCTCTGACGGTGGTTTCACCCAATGTTTAATCTACTCTTGAGGACATTTATATCAATAGTATCCAATGATTAAACCTATTAAAGGAAATTTGGGTGAAAGCGGATTTGTTAGTTTTGATGCTACGTTGGTGGTTTAAGAGGTGGCTGAAGCATTCAAAATTGCTGAATTGGTGGTCCAAATGTTTCAGAAATAATAAAATCAATGCAGGGTTTCCCAGAAGCCACAAAATTATTATACCAATATGTTGGTGTTGCTAATAATTTCTGAAATATGTGATGGTTCAATGGACTATGGAATTCAAAAATGAAAGCAAAAAATCAGGATGCTTTCCAGTTAGAGACCCAGAGGAGTGTTCTATATTGTACTCCCACATGTTTATCCTTTTTCCCACACCATATGAGCAAACAAATTAAATCTACTCACCTTCAAATCACTTCACAATTGTCAGTCAAGGAGTTTTCTTTAGCTTTAGCTTCTTAACGTATAGCTGAAGCTAACACCCAGCCGTACCATAAGAGCTTCAAGAACTGATTTGAGACAAAGGGGACGGGAGGGGAGAAAATCCAAAACAAAAACAAACCCTAAAGTTCTTTACAAGACAAACCTAACTATCATTGATAGGTTTTTCTTTTTTCTATTGTAGTTTAAGATCAGCATTGCATGCTATTTCGAGGTGACTCCATACTGCTCTGTCTTAAATGGTCAGGGAAAAAATGAAAAAAAAAGCCAAAGGCAAGCCAAAAAAAATATTAATTTTGAAACTATGAACCGATATCCACAATGAAGTAACTTCTTTGGCAACCACCTGCAGTTGTGCTTATATTGTTCATACTTACAGTGAATAGGGAAAGAAAAGATTTTTGATAATTGGGATGAGAAGCAATGATATGAAACACACTGTAAAGAGGTTCCATGTGCAGTGGATTAAAAAGTAAACTTGTTATATTTCCAGTATCATGATTGACACATTCTTTGGCTTGACAGTCTAATCTCTGTTTGTACAAATGCCAGATTAGACAAGTGGTACTTGAAGGTTTCTAGCCCTTTGCTACCACTCACAGCTTCAAAAACTCTTGTAATGCTGTTAGATAAAGTTGTTTTATTTGGAGGATAATACTGAAAGCTCACAATACACTTTCCCTTCATGTAGCTGTAGAAAATGTTATTAGAATTTTAAACATTATACAGCCAATGAAACTACTGTCAAATAAAGCATTATCCTATGCATCACACTATTCTTTTTTGTTAAATCTTACAGGAAAATGTGCTTTCCAGGTGTGTCCCTAATAAAGCAATTGAACACACTATGTGGCATGCCAAATTGCTTTTTGATGATCAAAATTCATCACCAGTTCCCAGCATTTAGGAAATAAATTAGGCAGTTTCGAGTGGTACAAAAGAATCTTTCTCTTGACGCTCCTAGCATAATGTTAGAGTAGTAAGTAGATGTGCTTGCCTTTCAAATAAGCTGTGAGTTTCTGCTCACAAGACACTAACCACAGGGCAATATGTCTTTTTAAACTTACATTTCAGTGTCAACAATATAAGAAATTTAGCATGTTAAAGAATTTTTTTTTTCTTCAGATACTATGGGTGTTGAGGATTCAAGAGAAGGAAATATGCAGAATCTGAAGAAAAGCAGCATATTGACCGTAAAATTGGCTAAGTAACCAGTTTCCTGCACCTCTATTTCATTTTGTATAGGCAGAGGAAATAAGCTGTTCTGCTTAATGATGCCAAGTGCTCTTCTTTGAAGATCATTTCAAAAGAGGTTGGTTCTTTGCTAAACTTTTGAGTTGGAGTTCCCAAACTTTTCCTCATTTCTTGCCTTCCATCCTCTCTGCTCAAGGAAAAGAAAAGTTACAAAAATTAATTCTGTTTTTCCAAAATCTAATTCAAGGTTTTCAAGACTGAATTTTTTCAAGGATGCATTAAGGTAGGACACATTTAACTTTGGCTAAAATGATTGATTCAGCTGCCAACCAAGCTCCTGAGGAGGGTGATCTTTTGAGAAAATATTGGACATAAATAATGAAAGCAGAACTAACAAACATTTTCTCTGCTGACACCCCAGCAGTCTGGCAGAGAAGACAAACTGCTGTGCTGAAGCCCAGACAAGTCAGGGGCAAGACAGAGACAGAGTCTCTGGATAGAAAGAATATAGTCTTAATTCCTCCTAATGATTATTTTTAAATGGCAGGAAATTTTAATGTGCTTTTGTAATTCAGCAAGGGAAAGAGGCTGCTGTGTAGAGGAATCAGTGTAACAACATGTTATTGCAAATCCTTTCTGTCCTTGCCATTTTAAATGACTTTTATAAATGGGTCCATATAATTAAAAATATTCTCTGAGGAATTGAGAAAGAAGGCTCAGGTTGAACCTTAAAAGGTACCTAACACCACTTGAAATCAATCACAGTTAGGTGTGTACGTTTTCTTGAATTCTCAGCTGTGCCCCATCCTGATTAGTCCAAAAATTATGCCGAGGGAGCAAACAAAGGTTTAATTTCAGCTTATATTAAAGCTAAATAAATAACATAACTACTATTTTCAGATATGTTTGTTCCCTTTGTTCACTGTGCCAATATACAGCTCAGCTAAGCCTTAGGATTAAAATAGGTGATCCATGGTGCTAATTAACAGATTTATAAATCATTCTGTATGATCAAGCAATTCATAGCTTTCCTGTCATATGCAGGAAGGCGAGTGCAGTTGCCAGAAATGTATTACAAGTGTAATGAAAGCAAATAGTCCAAAATGCTGAGAAATCAAACAAAGTCTTATTAAAAATAACTTCAGTCATGTTTCCAAAAAAGTAATTATTTGCACAGTTCATATACCCCACAACACCTGAAAATTTGGTAATGTTTAACATATGTCAGATTGTAGGTCCAAACCCAAACTCAGTTGTTGAAGTCTTTGCCCTGGAGGAAAACCATAAATCAGACAGGATATGAGAAATGGTGACTGATTAACACTGCTCAAGGATCAGGAGAGGCAGAGGCACTTCTAGCTGGTAAACTTGGCAAAGATGGTCAAAAGTGCACTGTAAAAGTGGCTCTGCCACTCATGGCACGGCTGTGATGGTGCCTGGTGCGTATAAATTGTTAACTCCAAATGATATTCAGAAATTCAGCCTATTGAGTTTAAAGCAGTTCTCTAGGGCTAAGTTCATTAAAAGGCTGAAGTATTTTAAACTGCTTCAGTGGGAATTTTTGCAGCTAATCTCTGCAATTTTCTCTTTGAATCTAGGGACCATCGATGCTGGAAATGTTAGATTGCTTTTGAGATGAAGATTGAAAGAGGAAACTTTACTTAGTACTCATTAGACCACATCTGGAGTACTGTGTCCTGCTTTGGGCTTCAGGACAGAAAGGTGTTAATAGACTAGAGCAAGTTCAGCTGAGGGCCACCAGGATGGTTGGGGCAGTGAGGCTGGAGCCCTGAGAGTTGCAGCAAAGGGACCTGCATTTGCTCAGCCTGGGAAAGAGGCAGCCCAGAGGACCTCACAGCAGCCACTGCCTACTGGGGAGCTATGAGGAAATGCCACCAGCTGCCTTAAGGAGGTGCAAGGCCAGAGGAGGAGAGACAGAGGGCATAAATTGAGAGAGAGGGCTGGTTTGTATTTGACACAGAAAAACGAGTTTTACTATGACAGATTTCACTATTGGACTGTATGTATGATTTTACCATTGGACCAGAGATGCCACGTGGTCTCCATTCTTGGTTGAGACCAAGTTAGAGGAAGCTTTGGGCAATGTGGTGTGAATCTAGACCTGGGTCTGCTTTCAGGATGGGTTGGGTGGATGACCTCCCAAATTCCCTTCCAGCCTGAAAGGCTCTGATCCTGAGTGAGGATAGCAGAAGGAGAGACAGCAAGTAAAGGGTGAACAAAATGACCTAGTAGAACATATGTACCTTACTAAAAACCAAAAAGCTTAATCTATTTATTTTACTTAGTAACCAAAACTGCAGAGTGACATAGTTGATTCTGACCATGACGATCCCCAGGCTGCCACAAAAATTTTAGCTCTACAAAGTTTTGCAATATGTAATGTTGTAATGCCTTGCACTTGTGCAGAACTCCCATCCAGTGATCTCTAACCTTCTACAAACTTGACTAACGAAGACTCTGCGCAGTCCTTTGAGGCAAAGGATATATTGCTGCTAATTTAATTTCCGCAGACACAGCTTGCAGGAGGCTATCATACCTAAAGTCGTGCTGGCTTTGACTGTAAATTTTTGTGGGGTCAGAGGAAGTGGAACAGATCAGGTGTACTGAGAGCACAAAATGATGGCCAGCTCTCCACTGAGCAGGCATGGAATATCCTTCTCTTTCTGCCTATCCTGGAGCAGCTGATACATTGAGCCTTCCTTACTGCTGAAATATTAAATGGGGGTCTCAGCTTCTTGATTACTGTCCTTGCAATTTTAAATAATTGGTGGAGCTCAGTTGATTTCCCATTGGTGCTTAACAAAGCCAGGTTAGTGGTGTGTGGAAGGAAAAAAAAAAGTCTCCTTTTCCTTTGGAATCACAGAAAAATGGTCCTGATACTTGGCCTGCAAATGACTTAAAGAGAGATAAAAATTCCATTGGCACGATATTTTGAAGAGTAAGACTGACAAAAACCATGTAGCTCGTGTAGAAAGAGGGTGAACACTGCTCCATTCGCTGTTGCTGCTTCTGGCTAACTTCAGGCTGGTTATTTCCTCTGGAGCTGGATGAACACAGTGAATGAAACTGAAATTCACTGGTCCACACCTCAAGTTAGTGTCCTAACCAGCAGCCTATTATATTCCACTTTTGCTGGAATAGAAAACCTCAAGTGAGCAACACCCAGCTTGGCTGTGACTAAGTGAAATTTAATTAGAAATGTTCCAGCTAGCACTAATCATTGAGCAGAAATGCTGTATAACCAAATTGTGAAATTATTAAATGCTTGTTGGCAATGATACATAAAATCAACACTAACCTGACAGTGGAAAGGTAAGTAAAACCTGTTAATTGCTCCCTGATTTCTCTAATCAACTTCCACTCCCTAAGAACTGCTCAGTTGTTCGTGCAAGTTGTTTTAGATCTGCAACTACCTTTTTAGAATGTAGCATGCAGGCTTGTCTTTCGTCTGAGTTATTTTTGTAGTCCACCTTAAGTAGGGAAAGAAGTCAAGTGTTTCATACACTTTAAAATTTTAATTTGTTTTATAGATGTGTTGTAATTTGCTTCTTTTTTCTTCTTCTTCTTCTTCACATAGAAGGGAGTGTTCCACTGATAGCCCTCAATTATTAAGAAATGATCATAAGCCCAGGTAAAACCAGGCTGATGATTTCTGTGGGTGGGTGGGCTGGCTGGAGCCTGTGCTGGTGCAACGAGGGTGGAAGTCTTTGGAGCTGCCCCAACTGAGAGCTGTAGATGTCTTTCCATCTCATCCTTTCCTTCCTCTTGCTTGCCTAATTATTAGGCTTAGCCTCAGGCCCTTGAGAAAAACCCTCATTCCCAGCACGAGATCGCGGTGCGGTACTCTCGCAGGCAGCGTTACCATCTGGTGTCAGCAGTTCTTGTTGTCCCAACTCTTGGAGCAATTCATGTTTTCCGGACACATGGGTGGCAGGATTTTTTGTGGCCGCCTTCTTTTGTCTCTTTAAACACTCAATCTTCCTTGTGAGCCTCATGGGCAGCGGGCTCTCCAGACAAAGCGCAGAAAGATGGAGGGGGGCTTTTCCACCAGTAAGCTTTTTACAATGGATGTCCATTATTCAAAATAAGGCCGGCAGTTTTATAAGGCCTGCGAGTACACATTTCCCAGCCTGTTTCTTCTTAAATTACCAGGAATGCAAAATAACCAATAGTTTGACCTCTTAAATCACAAATTGGATAGGCTTACCATTAAAGGACATCGTGAATGTGTTTCCCATTATTTAGTTCAATTTGGTGTGTTCAGCAGTGAGCTTTGGATGTTTGGGGTTGGTTTTTTTTTTTAATTCTTTGCAGGAATCATTTGATAACTTTCTTTCCTGGACCTTGATTAGGTCCTCTGGACCTGTAATAAGGGGAACTGAAGACTTTATAATGAAAGTTGGGTGGAGCTATAATATTCTTGCTGTAAAAATTAATAGGTTCATATTTTAAATATGGGTATAATAAGTAGAGTGACCTTTATAAATTAGATCTATCCATCTTTTATAATTAGAGCCTGAAGACAAAATGATACCAGAGAAATGTCCCAAACTGGCACATACTGTATACAGTTTACTAAAGACTGTTTTTCTGCCTCGGAAGGAAATAATTTTCTGAGAAATTTCTGCAGAGGGTGGGATCTGTAAAAATGCTGCATGTGTGTCTGATCTTATTTCCATTTAAATCGATTATAATATTGTGTACTCTTTTTTCAAGTCTTGTCTGAGTAATGTGACATACATCTTATTGCATTCTGTTAAGTTCCTATTTGTCATTCTTTTATCTTTTCTAATTTTCATTTTTTAATTAAGTTTATCTTTTAATAGATTTATTTATTGTGGACATTGAATGATGTCCTCATGGCAGTGGAGATTTTACAAAATATTTCTAAAAAGCTTTGTAGAAGAGTGTTTACAAAAAAAAAATTATATCTGATACTGACACTTTTTTGGAAAAAATTTCATTATTTTTATCTTTTAAATCCTCTTACTACTTTTGTTTAGTGCTTTCTCAAATCATCTTCAGGTGAAATAAATCACAAATTGCAGGCAGGAGTTTTACTGGAACAAGAAAGTTTCAAAGACATTATTTTTGCTTAATTTCAGATTAATCAGGTTTAATTCAGATTAAAGGGAGTTGCAATGTGTGTCCTCCAAGTTATGTCAGTATTTTGGGTATGAGCTGGGAGAAATGAGGTGACTGCATGTTGTTCACACTGTGATAGGCTTGGTCCTCTGCATGCTACTTCTAGGTAGATTGTGATCACATTTTTACTGTAACCTGCAATGCTCTGCAGAAACTGGAGTTGCCTTTGCTTAGTTAGACAAGTGCTAAAGTGTTTACAGAGTTAGAGCCTGTTGTCATGCTTGTCTTTCTTGCATTTATATGTAGGTTGAGAGGATAAGTGTGAGGTGTCCAAATGACAAGGACAGCCGCTTTCCTCCCTGACACACCTTCCATGGAGCAGACGTGGTCAGCAGCTCTTCTGTGGCTGGCAGGCTCGGAAGGTGTCCTGGTTCTGTCCAGAACAGGGTTCATTTTTGCAGTAAGTCAGGAGGGGAGGTTATTCCATGGCACCTAAACTTATTTTCTGGGGCTGGGGAAAGGGTGCCCTTCCAGACACTTAGTGGGAAGTAAGCAATCGCGTGTTGTAGGGCTCTGTGTGGTGAGCAAATCACGTGTGGATCACTCCACTCTCTTGCACACTTTATTATTAACACTTTGCTGTTGCTGATTGCTTTCTTATTTCATTGCTGTTTCCAGAAAATCAGTCTTATCTCAACCTGTTCTCTTTACCTTTTGTGCCTCCAATTCTCCTTTCTGGCCCACTGCAGGAGGAGGTGAGCAAGTGGCAGGTAGCTTGGAGTGTTTCTGTGGGAGCACTAAATTGGGGAATACCATTCCTAAACCATGACAGAAGGAGACAGATGGCTTCATCATAGCTGTGACTATGATTTAAAATTTTTAAACTCCTACAGCTACTCTGTTTGCTAGAAGGGCAAAAGGCAAACTTCAGTTATCTTACCAGGCTTTGAAAGCTCAGGTCATAGGAGTGAGGGCAAAATCAAGTCTTGATCTCTAAGGATAAAACCAGTTTACCTTTATTTTTCATCTAGGGGCATATCAAGTGGCCTGCTGTCAGGCAGAGGAAATGAAAGAGGGATGAGACAGACAACTGGAATTGCAGGTGGCTCTACTGGTTTTGTGATGGAACTGTGCTGTGCCTTTGATTCCTTAAAGGGGAGCAGGCAGTACAGAAAACTCTTACTTCATTTCAGTGTATGAGAAGGTAAAACGTGTTTCATTAAAACAAGATTCTAAATGTGTTTCATTAAAATAAGATTTTGAAAAATACTTGGATGATGACCACTAGATTCTCAGAGATAGTTTAAAGAAATGTGCACAGCATTCTGTGAACAGATAAAACGTCGTCTGTAATTCTTTGGATATGTACACTGTCATACCCTGTTTAAAGTCCTATCAGTAAAGCATATAGAATAAAATTGCTATCACTAGCAGAGCAAAATGGCTTTGTCTGTCAAATGAAAGCCAGGACCAGAAAAGGTATTTAACTGTGCATCTGCTTTTAATGGAGATATGTGAGCAAAAGTCACATAATGAATGTTCCTAAAATGTTGTTGGGCTGTTCCTAACTTTTCTTAAGCCAACGAATATATAGACATCGTAGACTAGATAAACCTAAAGGTTCAGGATTCCACTTAAGTGGTCCTGTAGGTTGCAACACTACTTACATGGAGTAAACAATTTCTATATAATCAGTCTGTGACCAATTCGTTCTACAATAATGAGCAGAGGACACAAATCTCTGAGGTACACAGGGGGAAGAAGCAGTTTATATGAATATACACAGATAAAGGTCTTTTTCTGTCACAGCATTTTCACTAAGTTTTTCCTACGTGTTTTTTTTTGTCAAGTAATTTGAATTTCCTATTTATTAGTAATTTGGCTAGTCTGTTCACCCTTGTTATTCAGTGTATTCTGATTGCTTGAAGTACACCAAAATGCAGCACAAAAATATAATCTGTGACCCTATAAATATACTGTCTTTGCAGAGAAATCCTGTGTACACAGTAGAGAAAAGTAATAAAAGTGTATTTGCCTACAGGACAGCAAGTGGTCTCAGCATGCAAGGAACTTAACCCTTGTCAGATTATTTTGGAAGAGCCATCTGTAAAAGAGGGATATGAGCCTTGTGATATGCATGTACTGAAATCCCATGTAAATACCAAGGTTTCAGTGCAGCCTGGCTAGTCAGGCAGTAAATCTTACAGGGACATCTTTTTTTGGCCTGTACTAACTCACACCATAAGCAGAACTAGAGTTTGCTTTCCATTGCTGAGGACAGGGTCTGTTGAAAGTAACAGCACAGAGTTAATTAATTCCAGGTCTATGCATTGACTCAAATTAATCACACGAGATTACATATAAACATGAATACATCTGTATTATATTCAGAAGTATTTACTGTTTTGAAATTTTTCTCTGAATAGCATCATTGCCTGTGGGAGTTTGCAACATACCTGACTGTACCTATTTACACCATGTTCTATAGAAGAAGGAAATTTTTTGCATCATGGTCCTCACCAGCTTAGTTTCCCTTCCGAAGAAAGATGGTAAGCAGTAGGAAAAAAAAAAAAAAGAAGCGTATTTTATAAAAACAGAATCAGATTTCATTACAGTATTGACTAAATATCTACATACATGTTTCTTTTTTTTTAAAAAAAAAAAAAAGCACTGGGGAAAACATTGCAAAAATAAGAAGTGGTTGGGAAAGGGGCCAGGGCTGTGAGTTGGAAGCCCCAAATGTAGGCACCAGGAATTAGAATCCTGTTTTATCCAAATAAAAAAGAACAAACAGAAATTAATTTTTAGGGTCACAACAGCCAAGTGCACTTCAAAGCGTGGCACTGATTGCCTGGAAAGAGTAGAAGTGAAAGCCCAAGGGTTATCTGGTGAAGCAGTGAATTTGTGCTTCAGTCTGAGGAGATAATCTCTGCTACTGTCCCTGGTGACCCGTGAAACTTCTTTTTCAGTGGAAATGGCAAGAGGGGGTGAATGACCTGTAGCATCACCTGTCTGCTTTTGATAGCAGATGCTAAAGCACAGCACCTTGGAGAGAGAGAGGTGTTAACTCACGTTTTTGCCTCCCAAAATTATTCCAGCCAAACATCTGTCATTATCAATACATCTCTCATGCTGATCCTTGTGGGTGAGAGCTAACGGTGGGTGTTCGTTTATTTTATGGAACTTGCTTTATCGGTATGTAGAATTTTTTTTAAAGAAACTACTCAACAATTCCCTTTATAGCCAAGCAGCACATTAGTGCATGGAGTAACAGTGCAATCAAATCCTTCTAGGAGGAAAGCCATGCTGCTCTTTTTCTAGGAATTTAGCAGCATCCAGTAATCACAGTGATATATGCTGGGTTCATGCGTTCTCCCAGGGAGAGAAGGTAAGGGAATAATAACAGATGCTAGGCTGGGTATCGGTCTCTTGTGATAATAAAACAACATGGAAGGTTTCAAGTGGGAAAGGCCTAAATGCAGAAAGTGTTGGAAGATCTGGTTGAAGATTAGTCTTTAAACCTCACGTGGGGGAAAGGGAGGTGAACTCTTTTCCATAAATCATCCGTATACTTAATTTGATATCAAACATGAACCTTAACATGTGTCATATAATCTGGTTTAATACACATGGGCCTTATTAAAATTGTGTGAGCCAAGGACTGTGCTGATTTACCCAAGTTTAAGCAAGTCTTTTGCAAGGCAGCAGAAGTACCTTAATTTAAAGTACGTTCATTTAGAGATAGAATTTAAGAGGTTTTTAACAATTCTAGCAGTTATCCTCATAAAGGTGCTCACTGGGATCCCTTTGGTGTAATTGGAAAGATTCTTATACTTTTGCAAAGGGAGATTAATTCCCTTAAATTCAAGTGGCAATCTGAGGTGCAGTGAGTAAACAGGGAGAGAAACACTCCTGGAGCATCTGTGACTGAGTCCAAACCCAGAACTGCTTCAGACTGAGAAACAGATCTGGATGCTGTGAACCTCTTCTTTCTACCCCTGCCTCCCCCCCACTTTGTTTTCTATAGTTTTCCTTTTCCCTTTCTTTCCATTTTTCTTTTATTTTTTTTCCTTTTTTTCCTTTTCTCATTTCTTTTTGTTTTCTTCTTTTCTTCTTTCTTTCCCCTGGCTTCCACATTTTTCCTCTTTTCTTTTTCCCTCTCTTCTTTCTTTTCTCTTTTTTATCATTGTTTCAGACCAGATGTGAGGCCTTCGGATCTCAGCTGGAAGAAAAAGTTCTAATTCGGAGTAAAGTAAACCACTTATGCTGTAATATTTGATATTTGGGACCAATATTAAAAATCAGTGGGTTGAGCAGAACACTTCCATTGAATGTGGAATTTGGGATTATCAGCCCTGCTTCTCCCACACAGTGTGTGCTCCAGGGTTTGCTGCAGCAGCACACTCTGAAGATACCAGTAATTACAGTGTGCTTTGTAGGCTGGCAGAGGAACAAAAATACAGGGGGGGAAAGCAAGTAAAGGAGGATTTCCTGAAAGACAAAGCAGCAGCAAAGTATAATTTGAAGCATCAGCTAACAGGCAAGCCTTAGAAAAACAGAGTTACTACATCTAAGTGTACGAAGAGAGTTCATTTTTATCCAAATGAATTTCTATTGGGGTTTTTGGTATCTCTATCTTTCTATCTATCTCTCTATCTCTCTATCTCTCTCTCTATTTATATATCTATATATCTATATACCTATATATCTATATATCTATATTTATATATATCATGTCACACTCTGGTCATTGTCAGCTGTGGTGTTTGGGGTTTTTTTCCAGTTAAATTGTTCAAAAATATATTTGGGAAACTAAACAAAGAGATACGCAAGGAGATGTAAAAAAAAAACTTAGCTTGAGGGAAAGATGAAGACTCAGTCTGCAAAATACTCTGAAGCACAAAATGCCTGTAAAGTAGTTGTGAAGATATATCAGTTCATAAAAAGGTATCTGTAACAGCTTAAAAATGAAGTGAAAGCAGGAATACAGGAACTGCAGGAATCCCTGCAGGACGAGAAGTGCTAGTTGCGGTTGAATTCAGGAATTTTCAAGCTTCCCTACTCCAGTCAAAGGACAGAAATAAAGGTATTTTTATGCTGACATTTCACAGAATTCCTACAGGAATCCTCATTTAAACAAACAAACAGAAAAGATGATGATTCTGGCACACTAGAAGCATCTTAATCTGACCTATGAGAAAAGATTCCTGAAGAATCTGGAAATGACAAAGATCTTAATTTAAATGTAGGAAAATTCTGAACTTGTGTGACCGAGGCACAGGGAACTCAACACTTTTAAATGTGTTAAAAATACAGATGATTTATTGCCGTAGTTAGATGTAAGGAAACTTTAATCTTCTGGAATACCGGATCAGTATTTCTGATTAAACAAAACAAATACATAAAAACAAGGATTTATCTGCATGATGTATTTGATTAAAAGTAACCTTGTCCTGTTTGAAGTTTTGAAGCTTCATTTTTTTTGATTTTGCTTTTCACATCTTGAAAACATTTCAATCCTTCCTAGAAAAGTTTTGTGGCACTGAGAGTGCTGTGTTTCTCAAGTGTTAATCATAGGGAATAGTTAGTTTTGTGGTGGGATATGATCCAATAGTTAACTGAAGGAAGAGGTACAGTTCCATGGAATTTAGCACCAACTGAATCAGGCTCAAGGTGTTGCAAAATCAAACCTTCAGCAGACACTGAACAGTGACTTTGAACTTGGAGAAAAAAGATATACTTTGATATTTTTCCTCTGGCAAAACAATTTTCTTTATTTCATGAAAAGTTACTTCATTGGCATTTTCAACAGAGAGAGGTATTAAAATCAGGATTATGCCAATGTCTTACAAATTTGATCAAAAATTCCACATGAAACAATGGGGTTTTTTGGGGTTTGTTTGTCTGTTTGAGTTTTGTTTCGGGTTTGTTGCTGGTTTTTTTTGTTGTTGTCGCTGTTTTTTTCCTCAGCATTAAATCCAAGACATTAATTGTTCTACTAAATGGCTTGGAACTGGTTCGATCACACCAATTTTTATTGCAGGGAGTCTTGCAAACATTATTCAGGGGACTTGTGGATTAATCATTCAGTGTGGTTCAAAAAGGCTTAAATGGTAGCATTTGGGTACAGCTATTTTTTCAGAGTTTCATTCTGCTGAAGCATTTTCATTGAAATGGTAACAAAAATAAGTGTATTGAACTTAGCTTTAAGGTCACTGCCTTGAATACCCGAACAAAGTATCCATATTTTCCACCCAAGAGATTGAAAATGAAAATATCAGAAGACGAGCATCTCTATTAGGACACGTTACTTTTAGCAACTTCATTTCTTTTGAGTTAGAAAAAATACAAGTTCTTCTAGGCAGGAGAGAATATTTTTTTAATATATTGACTTTTGAAGCAAAACTGGTGACCTTAAATATAGGATGCATATTTTCCTCAGCTGAAGGAGAAATATGGCAGGTGACTCCTTTTTCAGTAACTCTGTGAGTCATTCAACATAATGTGCTGCCTGCTGTCTTTTCCTGTCTGTTTTTCATACCCTGTCTAAAAGAAGCACAGTCTCATTCTCTTTAATTCCTTCCTAAATACTCCATTCAGTGTTACCATACATGACTCCCTCTCTTTTTGAGTACTCTTTTACTTGAGTGACTTTGCAGATATCTTTTTTCCTTGAGTGATTTGACATGTGGCTTCATTTTTTGTTTAGACGCCTAAATTTGCTAAAAAATAAATTTGCAAAAAATTTAATCTTAAATTTTAAATTTAATTTCAATTTAATTTAATTTAAATTTTTAATTTAATTTTAAATTTTAAAAATTAATTTTCCTTATCTGAAAATGAAGCAATCATTACATGCTGCAAGATCAGTGGGAGAATTTTGATGAAAGCAAAGGAAATACAAAAGTGAAAAGTAAAGCTGAAAGTAGATTGAGAAGTTATAAGAAAACTTGCTTAAAAAGTTCTTTCTTTTTGGTAAAGATTAGTAGCATACATTACCTCCAATATATCTAATTTGGCTTTTGAAAAGGGTTTTTGATTTTGGGAGGGGTGTTAAAGCTCCCTTAGTAGTTGTCCTTGTTATATGCAGCACAGCCATTGATGAAATCTTGTGTAGTGGGGATTATATATGAATATGAAATTATATGATCACTAACAGATGTAATTCAGCCTCAGTATCCTTTTTCTTCCATACTGCACTTAAATATAAGGAAAAAAATATGATGTGGAAGGTATTCCGTTCTAAGATGGCCATTAGAGAAAAACAAGCCTTGCAAGTTTCATTCCGTGATGTGAAAAAAATCAACAGCAGTAATAGCTTGTTTGCAAAAAATCTGCTCAACCACTGGCTTTGAATTCTTTTTTCTTGCCGACTATGTATCCAGGTGAGTCTGTTCAGTGGAGGAAATCTTAATTTTTATACAAGAAAACTGGAGAAAAAATTCCACTGAATAATAATTTGACTTTGCTAGAGCTGATTTCATTGATGACAGAGTTTAGTTTATCAAGATGATTAATTACACAGAAATTAAAAAGTAATAAAGACTATTGATTGAGGCAGAGAAAGCAAAAGTACAAGTTGATCTCATTTGAGCTGCCTACTATTGCTGTTGTTGTTTTAGAATACCTTGGCCAGGAGTTTGAATTGTATAGAAATTCTGATTGTGTAAATGTGCAATTTAAATTCTGAATATAGACCTCTTTCCTTGTATTTTGAAAGGCAAAAGTTTTGCTTAGTGTAATACCCATCCTTATTTGCACTAACACCAATGGTCTATAATTTTAAGTAGTCAAAAATGCTTTTATTTCAATATCTCACCAAAAATTAGATCTGTAGGAGATTAATGCACAATTTAGGGAGTCATACTGTGAAAGCCTTCTGGAAAAAATATTTGGGTACAAAAGCTGATAAAGATGAAGAAAGTTACTCTGGAATTGTATGTTATAGGAAGGGGGGAGAGGTGGAATTTCTGCATGTGGATATTTTTTCTTAATTTGCATTCACAGTGTAGAAATATTTGTAAAGGATAACATCTAGGTAACTCAAAAATTTTACAGCAGAGTAAAAATCTCATTGTATTTTTAAATAGTGTTTCTTACTAATGTTGGAATTAAGGAATCTTAATGTTGGCTTAGTAAAATCCTCTATATGCCGTTTTAACCTAGGTGATGCATGCTAAATACAAATTTAAATAATTTTCATGTTTTTTGTGACACATAACCAAAATAAAAATAAATATCAAGACAAAAATAAAAAAATAACTTCCTTCTATAATTATACTCTTGAACAACTCTCTTCTTGTATATGCTTAAATGGTTGCTAGTTAGAGGAATTTCAATTTGTTATTTATACGCGACATGCTTTTTCAAAACTGTTTGTCTAAATCATATTAGATACAGTTTTATATTTTCAGAGGGGTAAGCTGTGGCATACATATATCATCAGTTCAGTAAATTTAACTCTTATTTTATTGCATTCAAAACTGTTCAGCATGTGAACCAGAGAAGGTTTCAGATTAATGCACAATTTTGCTGCAAATGTGTGCGGCTGAAGTCTTTTCCACATAAATTCATCGCACGCTTTCTAAGACAGTGCTTTGGGCTGTTTCCTACTCCAGCCACGGTTTTAGTCCTGTTTCTGATCTTAGACTGAACCTCTGTTGATGACTCACTATTGATGGAATTTCTATTTTGCTTAAAATTATCGTGAGGGGGGAATATTGTCAATTCACATGACCTTAAATTCTGACCTGTGGTTTATGTCCCAGTGTTACTAGTTTTGCTTGAGGCGCAGAGTTGAGGACTAGAAGGGCCTCAGCTGAGGCCGGGAAGGAAAGCATTCCTATGCTAATTTGGACAAACTCTCCTCCATCTTCCTCTTTCTCTTATTTAACTTACAAAACTGTGATCGATAACCCTTGAGTATCCCACATTATTTTTGAGTAACGCCGTACCGGAACACTAATTTTAAAAAAGCAACATTTAACCCATTTGGGCTCTAGATGTGGACTCAGGCAGCAGTTCTGTTGGCAGAGCTTTGGTGCAAAGCTTCCCTTTACCTACTCTATGTTGAAGCCCAGCTGAGGCTTTGCACAGCCACTCGTGGGCATCTGTAGAGAGCTCCCATCACACCACAGAGCACTAAAGGGATGTTTGCTCTAAACTTGGTAGGGGCACTAAAAAAATGCTGTTCCTCTAGTTGCTTCTGCATTGGTGGTGTTTGTAAATTTGGGACAAAAAGCTTTTTTAGGATTCGATCCAAAAAGATAACAGATTATAATGCTGCTTAAAAAAATACTAAAATCATTTGTAACGCAGTTGCCAAGTTTAAGAAAGAGCCCAGTTAAACCTCTTTAAGTCCTCTCTCGTATATCATTAGAGATTTACCATTCAAAATCTCTCCATTAATGTTATTTATGGACCATTCAAAGTAATATTATTTTATGTTAGGGGGAAATAAAACTTTAGGGATTAAATATTTTACTTGTCAGTGCTCATTCCAGTAAATGTATTTTTCCCTAGCTAAATCCTGGAGTTCTTAGGATAATAGTTTGCACTTGTAAATACTTGTATCTGTGACCCTGATCACTCTTTTCTCATCAAAAATGAAATAATTATACTTCACAAATAGTTCAGCTAGCCAACCTTTGCTTCGCTGTCCCACAGTTCTGTTTCAGTTTTGCTGTAACCTGAGGCTGACGTTTCATAGTAAAAATCAGGAACAGAGCTATGAAAAATTGACTCCTCAAAGATGTTTGCTGTGGCTATTTGAAAGCAGAAATAAATTTAGTTCAGTTATATATCCCATTCACACTTGATAAGATCCTGTAGGTGCACAGGTGGGTAGTCTGGTATTAATGAAAACAATTTCTCCTTTTCTTCAGAGATTTTAGAGTAACAGTGAGTCATCATGCACCCTCAGAAAGATGGTTTTGTTGGGAAAATCACTTCTTTCATCTCCATACCTTTCAGTTACTGGCACCTCTGCTAAGGATTGAGTGCCAGTTTTGGTTGTGGTTTTTCACAGGTGTTGGATAAAGGTTTTGTATGTCTGCCAGGGTCATCCTGAAGTGAAATGTGGATTCCTGTGGTACATGGGATATGAACAGCAGCCTTAGTGTGCATGGTGTGTTTAGGA